>NC_085876.1:27986051-27988551 GCF_034702125.1 Engraulis encrasicolus | reverse complement strand
AGGAGGTGGCATGGATGAACCTACTTGACACATAGAGTATACTGCCCAGTGCTTAATTTGAGGGGGAGCAAGGGGGAGCTAGCTCCGGAACCTCAGACGAGAGCTCCGGAACTTTGGATGGAACCTCATGGAAATACAGATCCCCCTTGGCAGGGAGCCACCCATCCTCTGCGCTCCAGAACCTTCCACTTGACAAATTAAGCACTGATACTGCCCTACAGAGTCAAAGTGCAGTAACTACGACAACACTGAAACTGAGACCGCTGCCAAGAAGATGGTAGCTACACGGTGGAAGCCACCACATGACCTCTCAATGCGGCATTGGAGCCTCACGTTTTTGGACGTTATATTCATGGAACTATCCACAGCTAGAGTCAATGGAGCGTCAGGAAAGACTTAAGACTTTTGGCGTAACCTAGCAGACCCTATCAAAGACTTGATGGTACACTACAGCCTTTTTTGTTTTATTTTTAGTTTTTGTCTTGTGTTTTATCTTTATGTTTGTCTGTTTCCTGTCTTTGCAGTTATGTGTCTGTGTCATGTTTGTCGAGTCTTGCCTACCCTGCCCCTCCCTCTTTTTCCTATTTTACGTGATTTGTAATTCTGTTATAACAAAAATCATAATAAAAATTTGATTTAAAAACAAAACAAAACAAAAAACACTGAAACTGAGAATAGGGCATTCAAAGCCTTGGTATTTGGCAAAGCAATATCTCTAAATGGGGACACATTTGAACCATAACCGGAGAGATACACCAGCGGCGACGCGATTCAAGCGACAGAGTGTAGCAGCAAGCGATACGAGAGATTGAAGAGACTAGAGTATGTCCGTACAGGCAGAAACCAACACATTCAAGCATTCCCATTGGCTGTGGTCACTGACCTCTATACAGTCATTGGCTGTCGCGGCTTGTCGCCGAACCGCGTCATAGAAAGTTGAAAAGATTTCAACTTCAAATTGTCGCGCTCGTCGCGCAAATCGCTCTAGTCTCCAGAATCGCTTTTGTCTCTCGACTCAATACAAAGTCAATTACTTCCGTCGCTCGACTCGCTCAGATCGCCGCTGGTGTATCTCTGCGGTAAGGCTCTATCACAAGCTCAAGGAGGTGTAATGAAGTATAGTCCTTTCTAGTGCAGTAAAGTCTGCTGAAAATAAGGAGGATACTTTTTGAAGTGACTCTTGTTGTTTGTACATACACATTACATTAAACTACAGGGCTTTTTAATATCATGATCAATCATTGTCATTAAGGAACAGGACTATAGTGTATGTATACACTGTGCCCTACAATTAAAAAAGAACAAAAGATGAAAACAACGCAGCAATGAAGCTACCCATATGGCTTTTTACTAATGTTTTGTCAAACCATCATATTTCCACCAATATCAGGGAGATGGGCCCTGCCGTGGCTCAAACGGCTACGCCAGGGACTCGGGTTCGAGTCCGGCACGAGCTCATTTCCCAATCGTCCCCCATCTCTCTCTCCCACTCTCTTCTTGTCAGCTTCTCATACTTTCCTGTCAATGAAGGCATAAAACGCCCCTAAAGGATATTTAAAAAGTAAGCAGATGCACAACAGAACAATAAGGATTTCACAGTAAAAGAAAAGTGGTGGCCATTTTGTGATGAAATAATGATACTATGAATTTGTCCTGGTCAGAATGCATACATTTTAATATTTCCATCACTCAGATATCTATATTACTTGCCATTCTAAGACGAAAACAGCTTTTTTCACCTTTAATGAGGCGGCCATCTTGAAAAATGGCCGCCATCTTGTTTTTTCACCTGGATAGCGACCTTTTCTGGGAGAGTAGGCCCTGGAGCACCTGTGTACCTGATTTGGTGCTTGTATCACCAAGTGAAAGATTCTAATGAAATATTGACTTAAGAAGCCCCACTACAGAGATATGGACGAAAACTCTCTCTCTCCCCCCTCTTCCCCCCCCCCCCCCCCTTAAGCCACTGCATCCCATTTCTCTGGCACGGTCTCCTTCTCTTAGAAACATGATCCCAAAAAGTCTCCTCCAGACACAGAGAGTGTGAAGATCTATCACTTCCCCACTCCCCCTCCCCTCTCCCTCCTCATCCCCCTCTCCCCGCGGACTCCCACATAGACTTGCAGCCAAGGGAGGCCCAGCTGCCTGTCTCAAAATGGACTGTGCTGTGCTCAAGCTTTTAGAAGGACGAATTCTTCAGGCCTGGATATACAAGCATACACACACACACACACACACACACACACACACACACACACACACACACACACACACACACACACACACACACACACACACACACACACACACACACACACACACAGAAGTGCCCCCCCCCCACACACACACATACGCACACATACAATTCCTCCCTTTCCCTCCTCAACAGCACACACATTCTCTCTCATGCATATGCGTGTGCCCGCACACACATACAGACACGACACACGCACTCAAACACACACACACACACACACACACACACACACACACACACACA
>NC_085876.1:27968551-27976051 GCF_034702125.1 Engraulis encrasicolus | reverse complement strand
ACACGTACACTGACTAACACACGTGTGTATGCACACACACACATTTACGCATGTACAAAAAGCGCAGGCACACTCACACAGAGAACACACGCTGACATACACATATGTGCACACACTTACTCAATGAAACAGAAAGCGCACTCACTTGCTCAAGACACATTCACTTGGACCCGCTCTGAAATACACCACACCACATGTACACAAGCTGACGCACACACTTACACCCACGTACAAGCGCAGACACAAACACTCTCACTGGCTCTTGAATGCTGACATAAGCCGAGGCAAGAATAAGTCTCAGAGCACACAAACGCGCACATGTTCACTCACGGAAAAAAAACCCCACACAAGAGTCCTGTTGCTGCTGCTGCTGTTGCCACTGCTGCTCTCGAGATCTTGCAGTGGCTGGCCTGGAGTAAAAAAGTAATCTGCGTTTAAAGAGTTCCTCTTTTTTTCTTCTTTTCTTCTCTTTTTTTCCCCTCCACCTACACCACCACCTCCTCCTCCTTCTGCTCCTTGCTCCTTGCTCCTGCTCCTGCTCAAGCAGAAACGGCCTCGACACGTGTTGCCAAGTGACAGAGTCGTCTGTGTCGCACCATGTGAGGTGCGAGAGGTCGAAGCTCGGCTGTTACCTTTTTTTCCCTCTCCTCTCTCTCTCTCTCCCTCTCTCTCTTTTCTTCTCTCTTTTCTTCTGGCTGGCCAGCAGAGTGATAGAGTTGTGGAGAGGATTACTGGCAGACGGGCAGCAGTTTGGAAGTTGGAAGCTGGAGCTGAAGTCGGGAGGTTGCGTCCTGTCCAGTCGCGTACGAGAGAGAGCAAGGAGGGGGGGGGAGAGTGTGAGTGTGGCTGTGCGTTGAGTGTATGCGTATGTGCATCTGTGTGTGGCGTTAGACCTCCCCAAGTTCCTGTTGTCCTCCTTGTCTCTGTGTGTGTGTGTGTCTCTCTCTCTCTCTCTCTCTCTCTCTCTCTCTCTCTCTCTCTCTCTCTGTCTCTGTCTCTCTCTCTCTGGTTCCCACTCTCTCTGTCTCTGTCTCTCTCTCTCTGGTTCCCACTCTCTGTGAGTCTGTCGTTCTCCCTCTGTCTCCCAGTGTGAGTGAGAGCAAATGAGTGGGTGAAGAGTTGCTCCGGGCTTCCAGCACACTCTGAGCCTGCCCCTTGCACAGCGCAGCCGCTACACAGGAATGTGTGTGTGTGTGTGTGTGTGTGTGTGTGTGTGTGTGTGTGTGTGTGTGTGTGTGTGTGTGTGTGTGTGTGTTTATCTATGAGTGTTTATGTGACTAATTGTGTGTGTGTGTGTATGTGTGTGTGTGTGTGTTTATCTATGTCAGTTTGTGTGACTAATTGTGTGTGTGTATGTGTGTGTGTGTGTGTGTGTGTGTGTGTGTGTGTGTGTGTGTGTGTGTGTGTGTGTGTGTGTGTGTGTGTGTGTGTGTGTGTGTGTGTGTGTGCATCTGTGTTTTTGTGTGTGTCTGTGTGTGTTTATGTTTGTGTGACCAAGTGTGTGTTCATTTCTGTGAGAGACCGAGATAGAGAGGTAGAGAGAGAGAGAGAGAGAGAGAGAGAGAGAGAGAGAGAGAGAGAGAGAGAGAGAGAGAGAGAGAGAGAGATGGAGAGCAAGAGAGACTACAGAGGGACCCAATTATAGAGGATGTGTTCTGTGTGTGTGTGTGTGTGTGTGTGTGTGTGTGTGTGTGTGTGTGTGTGTGTGTGTGTGTGTGTGTGTGTGTGTGTGTGTGCGTGCTTGTGTGTGTGTGTGTGTGCGTGCTTGTGTGTGTGCGTGCTTGTGTGTTCTACTCAGCTTGTGTGGATCGTTTTACAACCTCTCACCCCGTACTTGTGTGGCAGCTCTTGTCTCTAGACAGGTCTGATCAATCTATTCTTAAACACAAACACACACACACACACACACACACACACACACACACACACACACACACACACACACACACACACACACACACACACACACACACACACACACACACACACACACACACACACACACACGTTTATGTAAGTTACAATGTTACACACACATGAAATCACACATAAAAATCACATTTGCATTAAAGTTTATAGTTGCACAACTACCCCCGCCCCCAGCTGTACATTATGCAATATTATTCATATGCGTGCTTGAGAGTGTACACACACACACACACACACACACACACACACACACACACACACACACACACACACACACACACAGACGCGCACACACACACACAGACGCGCACACACAGACGCGCACACACACGCACACACACACAGACGCGCACACACACACACAGACGTGCGCACACACACACACACACACACACACACACACACACACACACACACACACACACACACACACACACACACACACACACACACACACACACACACACACACACACACATGCACACACACACGCACATGCACAAGGCATGTAGGCATGCGCACTCACAGCAATAACAAAAAATAGTCTCAAAATCATAATATTTCCAGATAAAATATCATATCTACAATTGCATAACAACCCACCAGCAAATGCATTCAAACACACACACAAACACACATGCACGCAGTCTATGTGAATCACCAATCACATATATACTCACATTGAAAAATCACCTCATTTATTGGGTGAAGTGGCGCATCACGCTCATGCACCATAACACGAATATGACTCCCATGGAGACTAAGGCTTGGGTCCAGCCTGCGTCATTTCACAATACTGTACTACAGGCAAGGGTGGATTCCTGAACGGGCCTACCGGGCCAAGGCCCAGAGGCCCAAGAGCCAAGGGGGCCCTAAAGCCCAAGCCTCCGCGTTGAAAAAAAACCCCCACCTCATAATCAATGTTGGGCAAGTTACTCAAAAACAGAAATAGATTACTGATTACATGTCACTGTCTTTTCAAAATAATCCCTTAAACTACAATATTACTATATTTGAAATATATAAGGCACTACACTACTTTTGCATTACTTTAGTTACTCTCGCCTAATATGAATCTCGCAAGTTACAGTGGAAATCAAGCTCTTGAGTCACGACTATTTCACCTTCAATGCAGGAAGTGTTTCGGCAGCATGCAGACTAAAGGCGGGCATCCACTGTGCAATATTTTCAATCGTGGGTATTAAGCTCCTTCTCACACTGCACGAGGGAATTTAGCAATTTTAAAGTTCAAATCTCACGACTCATGTCCTCACACAATACGAGCCGACAATCGGATGCGAGCAGAATGCTCCCACTGTACGACACGAGAGGCATGTTTCCCGGGTGTACAGAGGAGGGAACATGCGCACCTGAGGTGGAGATGAGGACGCGCTCAAGAGCGATTTACTCACGAGGAACGACCAGGATTTCAAACAGTTTCGATTTTCTTACTGTTTTCCTATAATTGCACAATCGTGAGGTGAAATCGCTTGTCGTTACCCCATGTACACTACACGATGTGAGACTCACAATTGACCTGCGATTGAGCAAGAAATCGGCCCAACTCTTAAAAAGTGGTGCGAGTGACAAATTGTGGCAAAATCGGGCAAAAAGTCGCACAGTGTAAGCCCAGTTTAAGAACTACCAGGTTCAGCTATAACTTCTTTCTGTCCCACCACACCAATAAAATCCAGGTCACGGGGTACCAGGGGCGTCGCTGGGGGGGAAAGGTGGTACTGATTCTAACGGCCCGGTCCAATGCAGAACGGCACTCGGCCCGCGGATGGGATAATAAAATATTAATAATATATTCTTGCTTTAAAAAAAAAAAAAAAGAAATGTATAATTACAAAGAAATAGTAATTGGAAATATGCTTATTAAACACACAACTGTCGATTCCCATAACGTTTTCGTCAGTTCTTTATTATATTGTCATTTACCCTTCCCCCTGAGCTCTTGCAAAATGGTGCGGTCCAATCGGTTGAATCGGACAGCATCCGAAAAATGCTGGCAGCAGGTGTACAGAGCGACTGAGGTCTTAGCGTCGGCTAACCCATAGAATGTAATATACAATCTATGTGTTAATCACATGATGGTGAGCTGGTGGTGACAGTGAAGGCAGGTTGGCAAAAAATTAAGGAAAGACGGGAGAAAGAGGAGAGGGCTAGAAGAAGCAGGCAACTGGTCACTCACATTTTCTTCAAGAAAGAAGGTATGCTCACTCAATGACATTGCGTTTTCAAACGTTATCAAATGGTAAGAATCCTTGGATTAGCCTCCAAGACAGCACGTTAGCACATTTCCTAGGCCTATTTAAAAACTCCACCTTTATTGTCACCGCGCACAAACGGAAAAAGTGGATGAACGTCCGTGATAAACTATGAGCCTCGTGGGGATTAAGTGAAATCTTACCACAGAGTGGTGGGCAAATGTGAAAGCAACCGACAGCATCAGTTGAAACTAATGTGCGGAAAATTAACGAAGATTTGACAAACAACCTGTAGCCTACGTTGGGGATGCTGCCATCCATCATCCGTTGAAGGATCATGTTTGAGCATGAGAGCGGTGCTTTTTACAAGCGGTGCCTATTTTAAAAATTATCCCTCACACAACAATGCAACAACACGAAGAAGCCTAATGGCGAGGACAAGAAATTGTTTTGTTCTCATAATATCACTAAGAGTTTTACCCTTGGCACGAAATGAATGCTTATATTTTGGGGGGTAGGCCCAAAATTATAATCTTTCATAGGGCCCAAAATTCCTGGCGGCGCCCCTGTGGGGTACACTGCATTGTAACTTAAGTTACTTGCCATTGTAACAAAGTTAATGTCCTGTGCATTACATTACTTAGTTACATAAAAAAGTAATGCATTACAGAAATTAATTACTTTTGTAAGTAGTTACTCCCAACACTGCTTATAATCATCTATATGTCCTAATTATATTGTAATAAAATTGCACGTTAAACTACTGGGTTTTTTTCTCGGAGGGAGAAACCTCCAAAAACCAAGGCTCTCTAACATCTCCACTAAAGCACCAAATATTTTGGAGCCTCACGATTCTAGCGAGTGGGGGGCCTTTCTTGTTGTCTGGCTCAGGGGCCCATGCAGTCACGAGCCGCCCCTGAATACAGGACCTACCTCATGTCTCTCTCCCATTTTCTCCCCCCTGTCATGATCCTCAGTGTGCTATCCAGCATAAAAGCAAAAGTCCATAAAGATATTTTTTAAATGACAATAAAATAACATTTACATTATACGTAGTTGCGTAACAATCCACCCCCAGCAACGCATGCAATATTGTATGATCCATATGCATGCGAGTAGTACACACGCACACCCTCACACGCATGCACACACACATGCATGCACGCACACCTGCACGCACGCACGCACGCACGCACGCACGCACTAAATAAAAGATAGATTTATGCTTAACCATACACCCACTGAGCTCCTTCCCCTCTGGTCAACACAGCACGCACACACACACCCAGCCACACACACACACACACACACACACACACACACACACACACACACACACACACACACACACACACACACACACACACACACACACACACACACACACACACACACACACAGCACACACACACACACACCACACACACATTGCTGTGGAGAAATGCATGTTTGTGTAACAGCACAGCCAAATGTAATCATCATCCATTTCCCCATTGTCCTGGAGCGACACCTTACTAACTTGCATTAGCTAAACCTATTGATGACCGTGAACTTGTCGAAGCTTTTTCCTCATAGAAAACAAAACAACGCGACCCAAGATAAATAGTGTGCATGCCCCCAGACGGCCTCAGCATGATGTCGATAGACTTGGTGGCGTGTGGAGTGGGTGCGATGGCTGATTAGTGTAGCGTGTGTGCGTGTGTGTGCATGTGTGCGTGTGTGTGTGTGTGTGTGTGTGTGTGTGTGTGTGTTTGTCTTTCACTGTATGTCTATGTGTGCTCGAGTGTTTCAGTGTGTGTGTGTGTGTTTCTCTGTGTGTGAGTGTAGAGGAGGTGTGTGCTTACGTGAATGTCTGTGTGTGTGTGTGTGTGTGTGTGTGTGTGTGTGTGTGTGTGTGTGTGTGTGTGTGTGTGTGTGTGTGTGTGTGTGTGTGTGTGTGTGCGTGTGTGCGTGTGTGAACGCATGTGTGTGTGTGCGCGTGTGTGTTCGCGGGAGGTGTAAGCTTGGCAGGAGTGTGTGGTGAACGTCCTGGGGTGTTGGGGTGTCAGGTCAAGTCCCAATTATGGCCACTGCCATGACGTCATCTCGCCCGGAGAGACCCCCCTCCCCCCCCAAACACACACACGCACACGCACACGCACACGCACACACACACACACACACACACACACACACACACACACACACACACACACACCACGGCCAGATAGGGACGACCAGTCGCCCCCTCTCACCCCTCCTTTGCCGCCCCCACATTCCGTCCTACTGGGGTCTGGCTGATATACAGCTCTAATGGTGTGTGTGTGTGTGTGTGTGTGTGTGTGTGTGTGTGTGTGTGTGTGTGTGTGTGTGTGTATGTGTTTGTGTGTAGGTGGTGGTTTGAAAACCAGCATGGGGGGGGGGGGGAGTTGGGGAGGAGAGGTCTAACGATAGTTCTAATGATAGGTGACTCAGAATTAGGGTTGTGGCTGAAGTGCTTTTGTGTGTGTGTGTGTGTGTGTGTGTGTGTGTGTGTGTGTGTGTGTGTGTGTGTGTGTGTGTGTGTGTGTGTGTGTGTGTGTGTGTGTGTGTGTGTGTAGGGGGACTAGGTGTGGTGTTTGGGGAGGTGTGTGTGAATTAATGGCGAAGGAAACCTGTGATAACAGCCCCAGAATAACCCAGGCAGGCTACCCAAGACACAAAGCATGCACAAACATTTGTCCTGAACATTTCTGGCCCCGGTTCCTCCGTGCGTGTACTGACTCACTTTCACCCCCCCCCCCCCTTCACCCCCCAACCCCTTCCCCAACTCCCCCTAAACAGATCATCTCCACCCCTCAACCTACCCATCCCTCACCCTCACCTCCATTCCCCCTTATAGACGCACTCCCCCCCCCCCCCCACACACACACACACACATACATACACCATCTTCCTCTCCTCACCTCCATCCTCAACTTCTCCTCCATCCTTCATCCACCACCCACCCTGACCGGCTACCTTCATCCATGCATTTAGAACTTGGCAATTGGGCTGACGCACTGGGGCAGCGGTGACCTAGTGGTTAGAGAGTTGGTCTCTCAATCTAGGGGTTGCAGGTTCGAATCCCCCCTAACCTCTCCCTACATCTCCAACATTGGCTGAAGTGCCCTTGAGCAAGGCCCCTAACCACACATTACTCCAGGGACTGAAACCAATACCCTGAAAAATAGTAACTGTAAGTCGCTTTGAATAAAATGAAAGCGTCAGCTGAGTGCAATGTAATGTAATGTAATGTAATGTAATGCACTTTCATTCCCCACCCTGCCCTCATCCTCTCCTCACATCCATATTCAACCTCTCCTCCATCCACCACAACATCCATCCATCCACCCTGACCCCC
>NC_085876.1:27948551-27961051 GCF_034702125.1 Engraulis encrasicolus | reverse complement strand
TCCCTACACCAGTACCAATTCATCGTAACGGGAAGACAAATGAATAAAAAATTGACTGTTATGAAATGGCTCTACAAGGACATTACGGGCTTGACAACACCAATGTTTTGAAAAGCCTCCCCATCCCATGATATTTTTTTTTCCAGAGTAGGCTATGTATGACCTGAAAGTGCTGACGCACATGTTGCATGCATGCTGAATATTAGCAGTCTTACCAGGAGGTGTTTCTTTAAGTTAGACGTTGTGTCTTTCGACGCTGACAAGATATTGACTTTGGGTTGGCACAACCGGCACTGGACATCGATATTGGCGCCCTTGTCTTCCTTGAAAATGAAATGTTTATTGTATTTCCACCGGGTAAATGCATTTTTCTCCATTGCTCACGACTGCTCTGTACTTCTTTGACTGAGTGATTGATGCAACGACAACGAACTATTGAACACTCCCACCAGCAGGGAAGGGAAGCAAGGCTGAGAGAACGTAGGTCGGTTAGGAATGCTACTGTCACTGTCGTCATTACGTAACAGGTGATGATTCCGGCGAAAAACCAAAAATCACAACATACAAGCCGCGGCATAACAATAAATGAATAAATAAATCAGTTAATATAATAATTAAATAAATAAAAGGGACCAAAGACGCAATTTCGCAAGAATTGTAATCCTGTTAAGTAATCCCCATTCCCACTGAATGTAACTGTAATCTGAATACATATTTTTTTGCTTGTAATGTAACGGATTACAATTACATTGATTTTGTATTCTTTTACCGTAACGCCGTTACATGTAATCCGTTACTCCCCAACCCTGCTTCTTATCCCCAAGCGTTATCCCCAAGCGTTACTTTTATTCCTGTCTGTGCATGACAATTAGCATTAGAAATAATGATGAAAATGGTATGGCTCTCACAAAAATATATATTTTTAAAAATGGGCGTTCATGGCTCTCTCCACCAAAAAGGTTCCCGACCCCTGCGCTACAGCAAACCTCTCCGAGTCAGATTTACGTATTAATTTTGACTGTCGGGGTCAAAGTAACTGATATTAAAATGTTGTTACAGGCTTCATGGTCCCTCTCAATACCTGGCGGACTGGTCTTGACTGAAAATGCCCCGCCTGATTTTTCATCCCAGTCCAGCAGTGAGGTGCAGTATGACCTGGGAATCATTCTAGGTAATGGGCTTTGTCATAGGGGTAGTTCACGTTCCGAAATGCATACTATGAAGTGCAATCAACAGCTGTGCATGCAACAACGGAACTCTATATGCTCTAGCTGTTCGGACACATCTAAAAACAAAGGTTGAAAATTATTAAAGTGGCCATGCCACTCTAATTACATAGCCATGTCCACCTTTTTTTCATAATCCTTGGTGTTCTCTGACCTGGTATGCAACATTATTTTAGCTGAAAAGTTATTTGATGGTGTATTTCAAAGCATTTTATTGCGCCCAAAAACACCTCTCAGGAGAACTAAGCGGTTTGTCCATAATGTTTATGAGCTTTGCACTGATTGGCTCAGCTGTTGCTAGAGAACCACGTCATTGTAGAGAACATGTTCTACCGAGGACTCGCAGGCTGCTCTCAGCCTTTGAGATAAAAGAAAAGAAAAATAAGCGTTGCTAAATGTTAAAATGATTGTGCTGAGTAGCGTTACTCCACACTTGCGCAGATTTAAAATGTACAAAACCTTATTGCATTCTGCGCCACTAGATGGCATATTTGGGGCATACAGATCCTGGGAGGAGGAGAAGAAGAAGTGCATGTTGTTGCTGCTAGCCACGTACTCACTCTGCCTGCGGTGGATTGTTTTATTCCGTGGCAATTTAAAACTACATCAGTAAATGTATTAACTTTACACCGAGCCTCTTCATTGCCTACTACAAAGCAACTTTATGCACCAGTTCGTCACTGATGGCTCATCAACGCGGCGGCATCCTCGTCATGGGACAACGGGTAAGATGCTAACCTACAACACCACTCAATGTTGTATTTTTTTTTGCTTCAGGCAGGCCTTCATATTTTTATTTTTCTTCTCGGACGTATTGTGTAGGTTAACTTGGTTTCACTCGTTACGTTTGATCCAAGTGGATTTCATTGTTGTTTCAGACACAACGTTTGCACAATGCGTCAAGAAGTAAGCTTATTTCAATGTTGTTGTATTGTGTTCAAAAGGTGTTGAATTGTTAGACATGTAGAAACACATTTAGGACAGACTACCGCTGTGAAAGACTATCTTGGGCCGTAACAACTGGCGACTGCAGATGTTAGAAAAGCAGTGGAGATTGGACGTAAGTGTCACTCTTAATCTGGGGTGTATTCATTTAGACCAGGACTGAGACTTTCGTTTTGATCAATCACTGGGTTTATCACCTGGAGTCGCCAGTTGATACGGGGGACTCAGTCTGTTACACCGGTTATAGGCCTACACTTTGATTAGTTTATGCATACATTTAAAACCTGGAATATATCCCCCCCTCAAAAGAAAGAAAAGCACAGCCAGAACTCTAAATTAACATTGCAATCAGCCAAATGCTGGTGAAAACTCAGGTTGGCTGGTACTAAATAAAACTTAGTAGCCACTTTGACCCATTGGTGAATATGCCTGGCTAGGCTAGTGAGATGAAACATCTATTAGCCATTTTGGCTGGTGATGAAAAAGGTTCATTTGAAGTCTTGAGCACCGCATACCTGTTATCAGTGTATCTCATCATTATGCTGTATCCTCATTCTGAAGCATCTATTACTGAACTGCACACATTTACACTTTATGCATATCTAGGGGTACATGCATATATTTTTTTAATCTTTCCATTTATGTTATACCTCCAGTGTAGGCCTATAATGTAATAGGATGTATATATTTATACATGGATGTATATAATTTTGTCATTGCAGGTTCATCAGAGTCAGGTGGTCAGCACCCAAACTAAAACCATGGGTCATGGTGAAGAAGGATGAGAGACTGTTCTATGTGCCCAGGATTCGTCAGGATGGTGTCCAAGAATTACATCCTAGCAGCACAGGTAAAGAAATGAATAGTGAGTTGTGATTAATATTATTTAGCCTACTGCCTGGCATCACATTTTTAAATTCAGACAACCTAGAGCTACATCAGGTAATTATTCAATCAGTACTGTAACAGTACAGGGGTTAGACAACGAAGCATCTTGGTGTCAGAAGCTGACGCAGAGTGTGAAGGTTCAATTAGTAAGGTAATAAGAGCACAGTTCTCTTCAAAATATTGCAATTCACACACCATAACAGGTTAAAAAATTAGACATTTTTGGTGGGCTATATGTGCTTTGCTCTTTCCCTGTTAATTGAGCCTTCACACACTGCTCTTTAGTGCAATGTGCAATTAATGTAGACTGGCCACCAAGGTGGTCCAATTTATTCATGAAACGTCCCACACCAAAATGTAAGGTGTTTTCATTGTCTAACACCTGTATATTACAATGCATTACCATATTAATTTAAATAACATGTTTTCCTTTTTTATCAGAACAGGACGCCATCATGAAGAAGTTGCCTGTGGGGCTTCGCTTGGGCTTTGCCAGCGCCTCACTATCAGTGCTGCTGGTCTCCTTATCCACCGTGCCTACCCCCACATTCCTCCCTTGATGCATTCATCTCCTGACCTGTACCTGCTGTGGTAGTAGTCAGTGATGACACACAGTAGTTGTGATAATAACATACATGTATATGAAATAACTGAAATGATGTCCGTCCAGGCATTTCCTTTGGTATTTTATTATCCAGTATATGTATGTATCCAGTTACATGGGTATTTTGGTGCCTGGATTATACGGCATGTAAGTAATAATATGAACTCAGGTCAGGATACCACAGTAGTTCAGACAACCATTCATTAATATAAAATGCACATGTGTTATATGTCCATCCCAGGATAGACGTCCCCTCGTATCACCTTCGTAACCCTAAAATGCATGTGTACTTTGTGTCTAAAAATAAAGTCTATGAACAACTGAATGATCTGATTAATACATTGAAATGGTGTGGTGCAGATGCTGAAATGGGGAAGTTAATTGGTTAAACTTGGCTTGGTGTGCTGGACCTCGGTCTCTTCCATACATCCAATCTCAGCCATCAGGTCATTGCTCTTCTCACCTGGAGAAATGGAAAGATATACTTAAATTACAATTTTTATCACAAACAACCAAGTTTATCACAGTGAATTGGTTACTGTCCCTGCAGCATTGTGGGGCTAAGTGCCTTGCTCAAGGGCACTTCAGCCATGATGGAGATGAGGAGAGAGGTAAAGATGGGTTTCGCACCTGCCCCAATATTAAGACCACCTCCCTAACCATTAGGCTGACTGATGACTCATTTTGGAAGGCAGACAATTTTGTGAAAACATTAAGTGTTGCACTTAACATTAATTACAAGGACAACATGAAGTGTGCATCCCAATATGTGACCTTGCCTCCTCCACTTGTGCTTGTCTCCTCGTCCCACCTCCTGGCCCCTCCTCCGTGGAGAAAACGATAAAGTTTCCCAGCTGTCAGCCTCGCCACAACAACTTTTGAGGGACTGTTTTTCATTCACCATCCCACTTGCAAATGAGAAAAAGACTTAACAATTGAGCTTTTGCAAGATATTGAAATATAATGCTGTTGTCAGTGATATCATGACGAGAAGCAAGTGGAGGAGGCAAGGTCGCATATTAAAACGCACTCGAAGGCTGGGTAGGCCTGTGCAGGTTATGGATAATGTGACTGGCATTTCATGACAGCATCCTATGAAGAGTAAGCCTACTACTATAGGAAATTCGGCACTAGAGATGTGTACACATGGTTTACTTTTACATTTAAACCATAACACTGAACTTCATAGCCTTTCTTTTTTACTAAGAGCACTAAAGAAATGCCGTGTTTATGTACAGGCATTACACAGCCCTCAATATCTCAGCATAACAATATCTTAGCATAGCGCCAGTTGCTGCTATGGCATAAGGTTATAGGTAGAACATAGCTCTGCATCATTGATGCTTTCTTATGGAAAGCATCTTGAATTGAAATGTCATCTACATGACACCTTACACTTTAATTGCTTATATTTTAGGTATTAAGAGGTTACAGTGTAAAACAAATGTTGAAAGACACTTACCAGGTGCTAGCTACTCGGTGAGTAGTTGGAAGTTTTTTTCCGGATGGATCCACCTCAGCTTTCTTCTTTTATTTTTAGGTATCCAGTGAAAAGTCATGGATGGTTTGTTACCCTATCTGCATGTGCAATCCTCAGCACAACGGGTGTTTATGCTGTTTAGTTATCAGTGATATGAGAAAGGTTTGGTTACGAGTTGCCAAGATGCTCCATTCATAATGTTTATGAATTTTGACTCGTCGAAAGTGGGCGTGGCCAAACGGCGGGTAGTCAGGGTGACGTAAGCCTGCCCTGTTTTTTCGATTGGCCAGGTTTAGCCGTTTTGTTATTTTCATAAACTACAACAATCAAACGAAATAAAAAAAATCTTTCACATTAACACGACCAGGAAAACATATTCTGAACTGTTATAACATATAATCATGCCAGAAGGTTTAAAAAAATTGGCATGGCCTCTTTAAGTGAGGATCGAAGAGGACCAATGCAAGGATTGTTTCCTGGGTCAAAGGATTCACTGGACGCTCATAGAAATGAATACACACGGACTCAAATATACACTGGCGCAGACACGTGTGTGCACACATACACATACACACATGCACATGCATATGAACACATGTGTAATGCGCACACACAAACAAACACTCACATACACACACACACACACACACACACACACACACACACACACACACACACACACACACACACACACACACTTCCCTCAGAAGTCTGCTGCATGTAGCCGTCTGGTGTGATGACGCCGTTCCCAGTCGACCCAGCTGTTCGCCTGATGTCATGACAATCATCTGCGCTCGGCCTGAGCTAACGGGGACCTTCAAAGGGGACGCTTGTTTCAAGGCTGGCTGACTGGCTGGTGTGTGTGTGTGTGTGTGTGTGTGTGTGTGTAGATATGGCTGGCCAGCCCCCCACCCCACCCTGTATAGGCACCCTGTAATCTGTGTTATCTGGGCCTGCTACCCTGGAGTAAGTGCTTTGGGCTGCAGGCACGTTGGATGTTGACTCAGTGTTATCTCAGCAGGCCATGGGAGAGGGAAGAGAGAGGAGGAGTAGGAGGAGGAGAGGGAAGAGAGGAGGAGGAGGAAGAGGAGGATAGAGAGGAGAGATAAGTAGTGGGAGGAGAGGGAGGAGGATGAGGAGAGGAGGAGGAGGAGGAGGAGAGAGGAGTAGTGGGAGGAGGAGGAGGAGGAGGAGGAGGAGAGGGAGGAGAAGATGAGGAGGAGGAGAAGAGGAAGAGGAGGAGGAAGAGGAGAGGGAGGAAGAGGAGAGGTAGGAGGAGGAGGAGGAGAGAGGATGAGGAGGAGAGGAGGAGGAGGAGGAGAGGAGGAGGAAGAAGAGGAGAGGGAGGAGAAGAGGATGAGGAGGAGAGGGAGAAGAAGAAGATGAGGAGGAGAAGGAGGAGGAGTAATTGGAGGAAAAAGAGGATGAGGATGATGATGAGGAGAAGATGATGAGGATGAGAAGGAGCAAGAGGAAGAGGAGAAGAGGCAGGAGAAGATGAGGTGAAGGAGAAGGAGAGGAGAGGATAGAAGGAGAGCTGGGAGAAGGAGGATGAGGAGGAAGAGAGGAGGTTAGGGGAGGTGGAAGAATGTGATGTGAGGGCAGCCTTGACCTCGAGGCTCAGGAGATGGTTTTTACATCAGAGGGTTGTGGGATCTAATCCCACCCTTCCACTCCTTGCACGCCGTACCTCATGTGGCACGCTGTAACAGACATTGAAAGTTACAGTAACTACTATAGTACTACACTACTATGACAGTGCACAGGACCACAGCTTAGTGTTTAATGTAACGTAATAATAACAATGTAATGTAATAACAGAACAATTACAGAAGAGTTTACAGAAGCCTATTACCATATCTTATCCCCTGCCCACTGCTGTAAGTTCTGTAGTTACGCACAGAGGTACACTCTTAAAAAAGATTGGTTAAAATAAACAAAAAATTAGTAGTTTTTAACCGATCTGTTCGATTAATATGTGTCCGAGAAAAATATTAGTCAAAATAACCGATTAGACTTTAGTTAAAATTTCAACCAATCTAGATCGGTTAAAAAACTAACCAATTCTAAATCGGTTGTTTTGACTAATAGATTGGTTATGTTTAACCAATCTTTATAAGTCAAAAATGTACCAATCCCCCAATGGTTGTTTTGACCAATTTGTTCGATTAATATGTGTCCGACACAGATATTGGTTAAAATTTTAACCGATTTGCTTGGTTAGATGGACACTGCAATTACTTCACTCCAAATTAACAGTTTCAAAGCTATATCAATCATAACCAATAACCAAGATTTGAGTTTGTTTTCACAAAGTTTATTAACAATTTAATTTCAAAAGGCTGCACTGATCTGAAAGCACTGATCTGAAAGGATGGGGATACAGTAACTTAAAGCAATCTGTTCCTTCCCAACACTGATGATAGTAAAGTTGTGTGGACACAACAAAAAGACAGGCTGGTATTAAGGGACATTTTAAAAAAAAGAAAAATCAAAAGCAGAGGTAACATTTCATGCTTGGTGAGCCGTTTTCACAGAAAATTCAAATTACAAATGCATGCATATCCTGTGACTATTACTTACTTACAAAACGTTAAGGTTGTGCTTGACAACCGGAGAAAACCTCAGAGTCAACATGATCTTACTTTAAGTTATATTCAAAGAACAGTACATTTTTGCAAAACAAGGAGGCAAGTATCACTTAGAATGGCATACAATGCTGTTTCTCCAGTACCAGGTAAATTACCTGAATTTGCATAGGATGTAGTCTGCATGTCAGTGGAATCAGAAGTAATTAAAATACACATGGTGTGGAGTGGTGGTGTCTGCGTAGATGTTTAAAAAAATGTCCAGTGACTACAGAGCAACTTGAAGTGAGAAATGTTCCAGTACCTTGGCCCACTTGTTGGTTGAGATGGTTATATCGTACACATATTCAAAAGAGGCAAAAACAGAGTTAAACTGTGGTGGATATGCCAAGTTACACACCCAGTAGAGCATGAAAAGCTTGTCACTGCGTAAGTCAGGCAATCAGCAACAGGAATGGTTACGTTGTCATCCATGGCAGTGATGACACTGCCGTGTCAAACTCTCGCCTCCTAGTAGTGGGGTCCTTGAAACCTTCTCTGTGTCAGTGCAGAGGGATGCAAAGTTGGTTCCAGTCTGAAAACATTTTTAAGATTTGAGAGAGAGAGAGAAAGAGAGAGAGAGAGATACATCAATGGTGCTTAGCCCCATAATGCACGCCATACCATCTGAAACATGCTGTAATAGTCATTGAAAGGTTAATTGCCAGTACTACTCTACTATGACATAACATAGGGCCTTTAGTAATGCACTGCGACTCAGTAATTGCCATTCTGGTAACCACAAAATGTATAACGCCCTGTTTTAACAGGTTATATAGAAAGCTTTACTCTACTGAGTGAACGGTATAAATCATGCAGTATCAGGAAGCTTAATTAACACCAAGTATAGCCAAAATCAACAATGCACACAACTATATCGTGACTTGTTCTTGTCTGGCAGACGTACCAAACTTGGCATCTCCAGAAAGCGTGGAAATTTCTCAAAGATGTCACGCATGGAGGGGGAGTCCTCAGCGATCCTGAAAAATACAACAAATTGAGAAAATGTAACCCAAATACTCCAATCAATGAAACGGTGGGCTCAGTGTCATAGGCCTAACAGTAGAAGGCACCAAGGGTGAGTTTGTAAACTGCCGCTCTGAGCACACAACAATTGGTAATGTCATGTATGAGCAGTGGTGGACAAAGTAAAAGTAAATGTTTTTTTTTTTAAACAGTTTCTTTCCAACACAGGTAACTTATCTGAGTAAAAAGTAGACCAATGTACTTGTCTTACAATGAGCTGATTCTGCACAGGTTGGATTGAGTTTGTGGTGGGTTCTTGTTAAGTTTTTATTGTTTTTCAGTAATAACACAGTCTATCTCAATAGGTAGGTATACTGGAGCAAACGGTGTAACAACTATGTAATATCATGTGCTACTGTTGTAATTACACCACAAAAGTACTTTTACTTTGTCCACCACTGTGTGCGAGTGTGTTATTCAGACTGTTAGATAGTAGACATTTGAAACACATTTGGTGCAGATTTATTAAAATTTGCTTACCGGTACATTTAGAAACTGTTTTTTTTCCCAGTATTTTTAGACATGGTGCTATAAAGGGGATCAATGTACTGTAACCAGGCAGCTGCCATCCTTAACCCTGTAGTGCTCTATGTCATAGCAATGTTGTTATGATGTATTTAAGCATTTTCAGCAAGTGAATAGGGTCGCTGGCGACCTATCCTCTCAAAATAACACACAAGATGAACAGGATGCATCTCTGATTAACAGTGTGTGGTTCAAACTGTTAAGACATTTGAAACACACATACATGTGGTGTACATTTGTGAATGGTTGCTAACCTTTAGAAATTCTGTCAATGTTCAGAAGCATTTGCAGACATGGTCCAGGGGGCTCAAGTACGACCAGAGAGCAACCATCCAGCAATAAGGATATCTTCTCAGCTGCACACAACATTAACACACAACATTAATTTGCATCTCATATTGACAGCATGAAATACATAGCATGTTTAGCACTTTGACTTTTATAAAATACATGGATTGGTTTTGTGTGAATTCATGAACTTAAACTCACCTCTTGCAACAGTGTTTATTTTCTCTGAGGTACACCACACCAGAGGAATCACTCAGTGTAATCAGACAGCTTCCATGTAGGATCCTTCAGTAATATTCTCAGTCATCTGCAAAGCATGACAGCACAAAACATGAACATGATTATGCATTTATAGGCATAATTATTACAAGAAAATAATGAAAAATGATAACACCGTCACCACCACGACACAATATGATGATGAATAGGCCTAGAGTATGAAACATCTAAAAGATACATGTCTGTATACATGTAAAATGTTTTTTTTTTTGTTTTTTTTTTTATATCATTGATCATTTTCCCAGACGGATTGACAACAGATGGCTCAAAGAATTCAGTGTGCTAAACTGGAGGGCAAAAAGAGCAGATTATCTATCTTTCTGGATATTTTACTCATCACTTGAAATTAAATCTAAATCTAAATCTAATCTAAGATGTCACGCATAGAGGAGGAGTCCTCAACGATCCTGGAAAATACAACAAATTGACAAAATGTAACCCAAATACTCCAATCAATGAAACGGTGGGCTCAGTGTCATTGGCCTAACAGCAGAAGGCACTAAGGGTGCGTTTGTAAACTGCCGCTCCGAGCACATAACATATTGGTCATGTCATGTATGAGTGTGTTATTCAGACTGTTAGATAGTAGACATTTGAAACACACATTTGGTGCAGATTTATAAAAAAAATGCTTACATTTACAAACTGATTTTTCTCAGCATTTTTAGACATGGTGCTACAAAGGGGATCAATGTACTGTAACCAGGCAGCTGCCATTATTCCTTAACTATCCTCTCAAAATAACACACGGCATGAACAGGACGCATCTCTGATTAACAGTGTGTGCTTCAAACTGTTAAGACATTTGAAACACACATACATGTGGTGTAAATTTGTGAATGGTTGCTAACCTTTAGAAATTCTGTCAATGTTCAGAAGTATTTGCAGATATGGTCCACTACGACCAGAGCTACCATCCAGCAATAAGGATATCTTGGCCATCTTCTCAGCTGCAATAATAACACACAACATTAGTATGCATCTCATATTGACAGCATGAAATACAGAGCAAGTTAGAACTTTGACTTTTTAAAAATACATGGATAGGTTTTGTGTGACTTAATAAACTTAAACTCACCTCTTGCAACAGTGTTTATTTCTCTGAGGTACACCACACCAGAGGAATCACTCCGTGTAATCAGCCAGCTTCCATGTAGGATCCTTCAGCAATATTCTGTCATCTGCAAAGCAAGACAGCACAAAACATGAACATGATTATGTATCAATATGCCTAATTATTACACAAAAATAAAGTTTGAAAAATGATAACACCACCATGACACAATAGGCTGAATAGGCCTACAATATGAAACATCTATAAGATGCATTTCTTAAATTGTTTTCATTGATCATTTTCCCACACGGATTGACACCAGATGGCTCAAAGAATTCAGTGTGCTAAGCTAGAGGGCAAAAAGAACAGATTATATATCTTTCTGGATATTTTACTCATCACTTGAAATGAAATCTGATGCATAGCCCACTTGTTAAGACCTCTAAAATCACTAGGCCTACTAGTAGATCCAAAAAGGATGGGCAAAGAAATCTAAATATTTATTGCAGTAACCATACAAACTAAGTATCTTTGATCAAGCCAAAAATTAAGCACCCTACACATCTGGGTGTTTCTGGGCTCATTAGGAGAAATCTGTCAAATAGGTAATGCCTATTTATTGAAAAGAACACGATCTGATGGCTGACAGTGGTTTCTCCCTGAACAGAGAGAACAGCCCACAGAGTTGGCAGTAACAGAATGGGACAAAACAGCACACTGTGTGCACAATAACAAGTTCAGAATCAGTTTACTTACTCACTTCCTTTACACAACGAACAGGGAAAGGCACATGTGTTAAAACATACTTCAGAGCAAGTGTATAGTCAAAATGAGTTCGTTTCTAACAATAAAAATCAGGCATAAGTTGTGGCTACTTCAAGCTTCTGAGTCAGCTAAAAGATAAGCTGATGTTGCTAACGAACTTCTAACTAGCTCTTCTCTCTGGTATTTGTGTTTTACTTTGGCTCAAGTACATTAACTGGATATCTTCAGAGCATAATTATACTCAAAGGGAGTTCGTTTCTGAAAAAAAAAGACTTTAGCTAGCTAATGTTGCTAGCGGACAAGAGATTCATTATTCAGTTTGGCTAGCTCTAATGTTGCTAGCGGACATTTAGCTAGCTCTTAACTTTGGCGCCAACGGTCACTAACTTGGCATGTTGTAACTTCAGAACAAAATTATATTCAAAATGTGTTCGTTTCTAACAAGAAACCAATATTCAGTTATGAATACATCGGGCTATTTCAAACATCCCTCAACAAAGGCAACATGATTTAACCGTTAGACTATAGCTAATTGTTGCTAGCGAACCACCTCATCATGCAGCGCTAGCGATTAGCTCTTTCAGGTGAAGAGGCCGGCGCAAACAATCTCTGGCCGGCGGGGAAGCACTCCCTTCGGCCCTCCTCCAGAAACCACTGATAGCTATGTTGCTAGCGGACATTTAGCTAGGTCTTGACTCTGACATGGGTGTTTTGGCACCACTGGACAAGTTTTATAGCTCTTTCGGAGCAAATCTATATTGTAAATTTCGTAGAGTTTGTTTCTAACAAAACA
>NC_085876.1:27941051-27943551 GCF_034702125.1 Engraulis encrasicolus | reverse complement strand
ATGAACGTGGTCATTTATCCACGTCGATTTATAAGCACGAGCGGTGCTGTCCCCATAGCCTATTTGTTTCAAACGTTTACGACGCGCATTGCCGATTTAACGTCACGCTTTCAAAAGACGTTGATTATTGGGAGAACGGAGAACGAGACATGGAATAGGTTAGAGGTAGGTGAAATTCATGTGGAGAAAGAAAGAGAGAGAGAGTGGGCAGCACCAACCCTTTGGATGCAGTGATGCACGTGCAACTGAAATTATAATTTAATTGGCTATAATGAAGCCATGGGTACTGTTTATACCACCTTTCTTGAAAATGGAGGACCCTACTGGTCAATGTTTGATCGGGGATGGATTTTGGGTCAGGCTGGTTTGGCTTATTGCCAATGTCCAGACTATCACCACCACTACACTGCTCTTCATCACTGCCGGTGTCACTCTCACTGCTGCTCTCCCTGATGCTCACTACAGGTGTGCCAGTTTCCTTAGAAATAGACCACATGATACCATTAGCCATACTGTAACATTATGTGATGATAATTACATGTGACCTCATGATATCACCACCCACATAATTAACTGCATACTTTTTATCCTCACATTAAAAAACATGGTTGTTCTTAATTGACCTCACCTTTGACCCTGACTCTTCTCCTGTATCTTCCCCTGTATCATGTGTCATGATTGCCACCTGATAAAATAATACATTGATACGACGTACAAAAAAACCATAACATGTCAATTCATTTTTTTGCCAAGCATACACCAATTAATCACTTTACATCATTAACCAACATTCATCTACCAACATGAATTGTGTTAAAAAATACTAGTAGTATCAATCAATAATCAACAATAAAATTCACCTGTGCTCCTGTCTCTTCGCCTTTGTCTGAGCTATTACAACATGGCTGAGCTGTCACCTGTTAAATAGCAGTGACATCCCATGAGCATTCACTTAATGCACTCAAAGACAGTAATGAACCATCATCAGCCTATCATTGGTTATGTAACCCATGGTAAATTACAGGACAACTTCGCCAATTAATCATCATTCAACTTCACCTGTGACTCTTTCTCTCCATCGCCGTCTGCCTGTGTTGTAGTGTGGCGTTGTGATGTTGGATCTGTCACCTGGACAGTAAAATGGGCCATGAATGCCATTTCATTGAAAAATGTTAGCTAAGGATAGCTTTTTTTTGTTTGTCATTATGCTAAGGTGCCCGCCGACGTTTTACAAAGGCGCCCTCGTGATAAATCTGTCTCGTGTTATGTTGATGAGGAGTTATTGTGTCACTGTCACAAACATTCTATCATTTGCAGGACATAATGCAACATTAACATATTGACAGCCATTGGATATTCAACTGCACAACAGTCTCTGCAGTTAGTTGTGCCATCGTAGACAACTTGATTCATAGATAACGAGTTTGCCCTGCTAACGGGCTGTGTTCCAAACGTCATGTCATTAGCGAGTGATAGTGTGACTTACAGATTTCTTTGAAAAGTAGCTCCGTATGTCCACTTTTTTTTCTTTTGCCTGCCATCTCACTTGGCAGTCATGTGCCCGTGTCACCCACGTTGCACCAAAGATTCTGGAACATTAGCCTGCCAGAGTAATTTAATAACGTACCGTGTGGTATAGAAGATACACATCTATGGTGGTAACACCACTGATTAGCGCAGTGATAGAACCTACCGAAAAGACCTCAGCTTCTTTTTTTTTTGGCGCTCCTGCCTCCTAGCAACCATACACAACCTAGAGTCTCACGTGAAAGAAGAGGAAGGCACAGCCAATCAGATTGGTCGTCAGCCTTTGGCAAAGGACTTTTGGTTAACCCTTTCTTCGCCGCAATGCGAATGAGACGGGAGACCGTTTTTTTCCCCCAGCCCCAGTGATCAAATTGGTGCGGACAAAACGATAATCGCTGGATATTGGTGGGGACGCGTCCCTTATATCCATGCCGAAATTACGCCCATGCCCCCAGCTGAAAGTGGGCCCCATGGTAATCACTGGTTATTTACCCGTTAAACAGGCTCCACACTAGAGCGTGGCGGAACGGCAGCAAGACGACTGAGGTCTTTCTGCTTAGTTTCGGCCGGTGTGTTCTATTTGGCCTTTCACACCGCAGCGTTGGCATGCGCAGCCAGTCCAGTTCAAAATCCCCCCAAATCCAAGGCTAGTGTCCTACATTGCCATTCATTTGAATGGGACACAGCCGGTCGCTGCCGTCCAAAATCCGCCCTAGTTCTATTTTCCAAAAGCAGCGCGGAGCGGAGCCGGCTTCCTTGAGGCTGACACCTGACTACCGCCGGTTGGTGTGGATGGACAGATATTTTCTGTATTTTCACTCCCGCCGGTAAAAATCGCTTCCGTCCTGCGACGCTTCACTGCCTTAGTGTGAAGTCGGCCTTATGCATCCTCTTAGTGCAGATGGGCATGCTGCTCGTTCACACTGTGCTGAAAAAACTCAACTTCATCACAACAAAATTTCCATGACATTAC
>NC_085876.1:27926051-27936051 GCF_034702125.1 Engraulis encrasicolus | reverse complement strand
CGTGAGCACATTTTTTGAGTGACAGCAGTTTCCAACTATCAGGGGTTGAAGAGGGAGCCCTGGCCGTGCATGCTGACAGGAATGTTTACAAACGGCAAACCCACGTATAAAGATGATGGAGCAATGGGCTGCCCCCTCTAAACGAATGAGCCACTCCTCAAAAAAGCAAACAAACAAAAAACGATGCTATCTGCCCCTGAGGACTGTCGGCCCACTGGGAAAATGCTCTGTATGCCAGAGTACCAGTCCAGCTCTGCGGTTGCGGTGTGTTTTTGCCAGGAGCAATGTTCCCTCTGCGTGTTTTCCCTTACAAGTTCCATACCAAAAGCGGTGAGCAGGAAGCGAAGGTGAGCACAGCCAATGTCTCCCTAACGTCAACAGCACTCTGACCTGCGCTGCGGCATGGGTGACCACTAATGAAAGTATCCCTTCAATGTTTCTATGCTGTGCTGCTGAGTGGATGGAACAATGCCAGTTAATGAACAAACCAAAGAGAAGGAGCACAAAGCTATGACCAAGCCTAAACCCAAACCATGTACAGGACATAGCCCAAAACCACATTAAGTACCCCCCCCCCAAAGAAAAAAAACAAAACACAGAAAAGAAAAGGTGAAAGCCCAAAACACAGCATGAAGGAGCATATTTTTTAAAACAATGATGGGAAAGGCAGTGCGCTTACACAGTCAAGACACAAAGTCATAATTTCAGAGTGCTCTACGACAGAGAGTTACAGTCAAGTAACGGCCACCCATTGAAAACGCCACTGGTAATGACTTAGTGATTGGCTCGCAAAAATCTGGGGACATGCCAGTTGTAGTATGTCCCCGAGCCCAAGCGGGAATAGGAGCATTCATCAAAAGTGACACGTTTGTGTGATTGAGGGCCCGGTCATCTGACAGAATCTCCACACACACTAATAAAACTTGTTGCCTTTCAGATCCCGATGAGTACCACCCCCACCCCCAACCCTCAATTCACCCTCTCCCCGCCGTCACTCTCTCCCCCAGCCAAGACGCATACACCCTCTCGGTTTTGGGTCAAAGTGTACGTGTTTCCAAGCACGCGTATGGTATGCTATGTCATGTCAAAGTGAGGGTATATAAATATATTATTTCAACGGGGAGAGACACACAGCAAGACAGAGAACAGAGTAGGAGGGAAAGGGGGGCGGGGGGCTGTCTTGCTGAGGTGGACATGGCTGTCTTATTGTAACAGACATTTATGGACCTCAACTTAAACGTTGGGGGGGGGGGGGGGGGTTACTAAAAAGTGAGTATTTCCACACTGAGTAGCAGAAGGGTGCTTTGAGGAGGAAAAAATCTTTGGGGAGAAAAGAAAAGAGGATGGAAACGATCTGTAAAGGATCATTGCGTCAGCCTCTGGCGACGTGCTTTTTAAAGAAAAAAAATACCCCATTCAAAATCCAATGAGGTCAGGGACTGGGAGCGACAGGGCTTTTGTTCAAGGCCTTTAAAACACCTACATCCCGTCCAGCTATTTCATTTTGCAACCATCTCCTCCCTTCGCCCTCAACCCTCTTCGACCCTCTACCCCCACCCCTGCATCCAAGACGTGGGTGATGCATGCAGCGATCACCCGTCCGACAAGACTCATCCAAAAGTGCGCTGGTCTGGTCGCCACAGGGATTGGAGAGGGCGCACATCGCATCCGCCTATATATGTAGGTTTGCCAAAACCACTCATAGCCGAATACGACAGAGATCTGGCCTTTGGATCCCTGCAAATCCCATTGTGGGTCCGTGGGCTTGAGGAGAGGAAGTACCATCAAGACCAATTCCTGTGGCGCTCACTCATCCTGGCTAAGAACGCTCGTTCGCTATCGAGGAAGTAATCAGAGCAAGTCCTTTTTTTAAAAGTTCTTAATACTTTTGTAGGAAATTCCTCTGCAATGCGAGAGGCCATTTTCCTTGACATAATGCAATCAAGCTAAAGGAGAAATGTCATTTATGTTGTAGTGATGACTTACAAAGCTGGCAAAACTGTCACCCTTTAAACAGAACATGTTGTAAATCTGAAACGTTGGCTTGCTAAGTTTTTAAGGCTCTCTGAATCTTAGGGGTCTCTTTTGTGCACAAAGAATATATTTAAATGTGTTAAAATGTTGATACATTGGTGTGAGTTCATCCATGAGAAGGAACATAGTATAAAGTAAAAACTGAAGTACTCTTAAAGTGTAATGTTAGGGTACATTGGAAGAACTGATATATCTCCATTTTGTAGAATGTTGGGAAATTGACATTTTTGTATTGGACATTACATTGAATTGCATTGCAAAATGCATTTTATATAGGTTAAAAAAGTATGCTCTTAAAATATTTGAATGGTAAGAATTCATACATAGGTGGTAGGCCCTCTGAACAGTCATTTCCAATAATAAAATGAAAAAGAAAAAAATGGACATACACCGTTTTGCAATTAAACCCTTCAAATACTAGTGTTGTATTTACATCAGTGAGATTGCTTCTACTTACAGTAATACACCTGCATTTTGTAGTTCGTAGACGTTTGTATTAGAGATGCACCGGATCCTGATTTTTAGGATCCTGCCGGATACCGGATCTACTGCTTAAGATCCTGCCAGATCCGGAACCGGATACCGGATCCTACGAAAGGGTTGAAACACATAGCCAACTAGCACACGTGGGCCCTTTCTATTACGTTGGCGCAAACTATTTTTAAGACTCATTGGCTTACTGTCACACTGCCTTCAACGGCCGCTTCCAAAGGGCTTTCACTCCATGCAGAGATTGGGGTTGTGAAAGACTGACTGAAAAGCCTAGGCTACGTAAAAAGTAGAGATGCTCCAGATCCTGATTTTTAGGTAACTGCCGGATACCGGATCCACTGCTTAAGATCCTGCCGGATCCGGAACCGGATCTTGGATCCTGTACATCTCTAGTTTGTATAGGTGTAAACACTTTCTGTTTATGTACGTAAGAATGTTCAAAAAACCTGACAACTGGTAAGAGGTCAAAGCTGTCTCCTTCACTTCGCTCATCACCACAGACCCCCTGAGCATGCCACATGTCAAAGTTTCTTTTTATTGCGTAAAAATAAATACAAACTAATTTGGTGACAACCCAGCGAGAGTGTCCACACATGGCCGATGACCTCGGGGGGAGGGGATGCAATGCGCTGGTCAGGGCCGCTGACAGCTTTGGCCGGGCCCGGGACAAAGTCTTCTGAAAGGGCCCCCAGCCCAATGCATACAATGCAATGGGGACCCGATTCTAGCCCCCCTGTGTCCCTGGGCCCGGGACAACATACACCTTTGTCCCCCCCATGTCGGCGTGCCTGGCGCTGGTGTCTGGATGCGTGGCCGTGCCTATTGCTCTGCGCTGCGCCATGCCGGCTGTGTGTTTGTTGATCTTAGTGCTCTAACAGTTTACAGAGCTGGAGGGTTGCTCTGGGTAGACACTTTCCTCAGTTGTCACAGATGGGCAAGGACCTCAAAGCTATGAAGCAGCTACCTCGCTTTTCCCATTCATTTTATTATTGTTTTGTTTTTTTTTAAATCTCAAAATGATTTTTTTTTTCCGTTTTGTATTGTACCCACAGCGATAAGCATGAAAAAGATTGCCGACATCCACATGGTGAACTGATAGTAAAGTTTTTATTTTAAACTACTAAATTGACTTTCAAGGATTCTGAAGAGGAAAAAAAATGTATAATCAGATAAATCGAATGAACCTCATCCAGTATTGTGACTTAGTCAAATTTGTGTTTTTCCATGGATTTGGATTTGGTTGGGGCCTTGTCTTTCAGGTTAGATGAAAAGTAAAAAGGAATGAAAAACATCTCTTGTTGATCTGTTTTCTTAGGGAAACAAAACGATTGGGAGGACAATTTATGTGTTGGAGCCAGAGCTAGGTTTTTTGTCGAGTTTATATTTTGTCTCATTTCATGGTTCCACTTAGAGACTATTGGCATGGAAAATTGCTTGTTACGTGTTAAGAAACAAGCTGGAAAAAAGACTTACTTGTACACGTACACGTATGCATGCACCCACCCAACCACTCACACAACACACACACACGTCCCAACACCCAGCAGAAAAAAAATCACACACACACATACGCACACGCACACGCACACACACACACACACACACACACACACACACACACACACACACACACACACACACACACACACACACACACACACACACACACACACACACACACACACACACACACACACACATACACACAGGCATCTACGAGCATAACAACCACCAGAAAAAAACATTAGCACAAATGAATCAAATACAGATGATTTTAAAGTGTCAGCCAATAGTTAGTTGCCCGTGCGAACGCCCTACCGTGACAAACCTGTGCACTTCTAAATGTACTTGTCGGGGTTGACTAGCTCCATGCTTAAATTATAAGTGCTGAAACCTGTGTTTCAGAATGACTCAGAGCACAGCTAACCTTAAAGTGATGACGTCAGTTCAAGAGGAAATTAATCCTTTCAGTCATATTGTATGTCAAATCGTGGTTAATAACATCAAATCAAAGTTTTTTTTTTCTGCAGGCACTAAAGTAGCTTACAGCATAGACAAATGTGTCAAATATGTCATCACAGATAGATAGATAGATAGATAGATAGATAGATAGATAGATAGATAGATAGATAGATAGATAGATAGATAGATAGATAGATAGATAGATAGATAGATAGATAGATAGATAGATAGATAGACAGATTGACAGATAGATAATGCTTGACATATTTTCATCCTCAATATTACATTTGCATTGACATTGTCTCTCCCAATGGTGTTTGAGGACTGATTCACACCCAAAGCTTCTTGGAATGTCCAGACATTCCCTCACCCTCTCTGCCAGCTTCTGTTCCTCCGAACGGACTGGGAGGTCAGGTACCGCTGACAGCTTTGACACGACCCGAGACAAAATCATCTGAAAGGGCCCTCCCTCTCAATGCATACAATGTAATAGGGGCCTGATTCTGGGCACGGCTTCTTCCTGGGGCCCAGGACGACTGGCCCATTTGCCCCTGTTGACGACCTGCGGGAGGTCACAGGGCGCAGGGGAGCCGAAGGGGGATGTTGGGGCTCCTTCGTTGCAGGGCCCTTGGCTAAACAACGGCACTATTTGTCTTGTCTGGCTCTTAAAATATTTGCCTCGCACTGTCGCTGACCACGGTCCGAGCTTTTCGTGTTTTTATGGGCCCTCATTAAACGCAGCTGAGAACATAACATCATACAGGGATGCATGGCGTGACAAACTAGGTCAATGTACTTGAACTTACTTATCGTAACTCTTTCTAATGAGGTGGCAGAGCCAGAATCACAACCCCCCCCCCTCCCATTCAACACTCGGACCCAGAGAAGCCAACGGGTGGGACAAAAGGGTCAGTTGTCCCGTGCCCAGGGAGAGATGGGGCCCAGAATTGGGTCCACATTACACTGTATTGCTTTGCATTGTCCCGGGCCCTGACGAAGCTGTCAGCAGCCCTGCTCGGACCCGTTCTATCTCCGCCTTTTTATGCCAGAGCCTCCGTATTGTATTGTATTGTATTGTATTGTATTGTATTGTATTGTATTGTGTTGTGTTGTGTTGTGTTGTGTTGTGTTGTGTTGTGTTGCGTTGCGTTGCGTTGCGTTGCGTTGCGTTGCGTTGCGTTGCGTTGCGTTGCGTTGCGTTGCGTTGCGTTGTGTTGTGTTGCATTGTATTGTATTGTATAATAAATGCCGCGCCTCAGTATGAAAAGCAATACAGATGAAGCTCATATATCTTCCTCCTCCTCCTCCTCTCTCTCTCTCTCTAAGCCGCCATGTCCATCACCTCCTATCTCCACATCAAACTTATTTCATTCCCCGCTGGACCGCGGCCTAGTCATGTTCAATTCGCCCTGCTCGGAACGTGGACATAGTTGTTTCTCTCTCTCTCTCTGTCTCTGTCTCTCTCTCTCTCTCTCATTTTTCTTTGTTGTCTTCGCTTATGCTCTCTTTTTTCCCCCTGTTCACTTCCCCACTCCCCCTTCCCCCTCCCCGCTCCCCGCTCTCCCCCTCCCCGCTCCCCTCGTGCTGTCTTTTTGAAGGAGATCTCCTCTCCTAAGCACCTTCATATGTTTGCCGGCCACCGCCAAGAAAGCTCTCAACACATGGAGCGGGGCCCAGAGCGGTGGGCTCCTCAGGACAGACCCCTGGGGCACAGATGAGGCGCTGGACACGGGAGGGGGTATGGAGCACAGATGAGGAGGTGACTGGAGGGGGTATGGGGCACAGATGAGGAGGTGACTGGAGGGGGTATGGAGCATGGATGAGGAGGTGGTGGGAGGGGGTATGGGGCACGGATGAGGAGGTGGAGATGGGAGGGGGTATGGGGCACGGATGAGGAGGTGGTGATGGGAGGGGGTATGGGGCATGGATGAGGAGTTGGAAATGAGAGGGGGTATGGGGCACGGATGAGGAGATGATGGGAGGGGGTATGGGGCACGGATGAGGAGGTGGTGGGAGGGGGTATGGAGCATGGATGAGGAGGTGGTGATGGAAGAGGAGGTGGTGGGAGGGGGTATGGGGCACGGATGAGGAGGTGGAGATGAGAGGGGGTATGGGGAATGGATGAGGAGATGATGGGAGGGGGTATGGGGGATGGATGAGGAGGTGACGGGAGGGGGTATGGGGCACGGATGAGGAGGTGGTGGGAGGGGCCACGGGTGAAGCAGTGGTGATGGGAGGAGGTGAAGGTGGAGGAGGTGAAGGTGGAGAGGATAAGAGGGTGTGTGGAGAGGGTATGGATGAAGGCTAGAGGATAGGTGGTGAGGATGATGAGAGGGCTAGAGGCTCGTGAGTGTGCACACGTGTGTGCGTGCGTGTGCGTGTTTGCGTGCGTACGTGCATGCGTGCGTGCGTGTGTGCGTGCGTGCACGGGCGTGTGTGTGTGTGTGTGTGTGTGTGTGTGTGTGTGTGTGTGTGTGTGTGTGTGTTGGGAGGGTGTGGAGGAGTTATGGATGAAGACTAGAGTGTAGGGGGTATAGCCTTCTGTTAGGGCCACTTGGAGGGATTGCGGTACCGCAAACTCAAGCCCTGGGTGGGACCAGGGGTGTCAAAAGTAAATTCATAGTAAATTCATAGTGTAAGTGCAACGCATGCACTCCATTGTACCTAATGAGATAGATGTACTATGTTGTTACTGCAAAACACTAAAAACCTAACAAGGACCCACCACAAACTTGATCCAACCAGTGCAGAGTCAGCTGATTGTAAGACATATACACAGGTATACCAGTTACTCAGAATTAGTTACCTGTGTTGAAAGTGATTCTTTTTTTTTTACTTTTACTTTTACTTTTACTTTTACTTAATACATCTCTGGTTGGGACTTCTATTGATCGTCAACATTGCAGGGGAAAAGGTCAGGTTCGAGATGCAGAGAGTAAAAGAGAAAGAAAGAGAAAGAGATATGATATTTGATATTTGATATTTTATTAGGATCCCCAGAGAGAGAGAGAAAGAGAAAGAGGGATGGGGAACACTTGACAAGATGAAAAAAGGCCTCAGTAAAGGGCCGTACACACACGTCGCTGCTAGTTACTCGCTCAGCGGATGAAGTCAATAGAATGTCTACGTGTTCCAGCGAGTCTCGCTGGCGAGTAGGCGAGGAGAGTACAAGCGATGCGATGTGGGCGGGTTCCGAGATAAACGTATTTTATCTTCGAGCGACGCGAGTTAAGCGAGTAACCAATTGGAATGCAGAATACAGATTATTGACAGGTGACGTTACCCCTGTGGTGTTCTGACCACCCAACTTCTGCACGCCATCACACTTTGGTTTAAAAGTGTTGAGGAAAATACATCCAATACAGTGTACCATCAAAGGCTCATATGCATGGTTGAGCACAGCACACGATTAAACCGTCTATGGTTAAACAGCGTAGACCTACATTTTGTTTCGTACGCACGTTATTGGCGCGGACAGTGGGAACCATGACAACCAGTAAACAAAATCACCCAGAGCGAGTAGCGAGTAGGCGAGTGAGCAAATTGCGAGTAAATAGCAGCGACGTGTGTGTACGGCCCGTAAGGGATAGGTATTTAGTCCCAGATGCTGCTGCTGCTGCTGCTGCTGATGATGATGATATTGATCATATTCAGGTAGCCTATATGTTCCTGATGGACACAGACACTTGGGACAAAGCTAGTCTCCTGCCTCGTCATACTTCATCATCATCATCATCATCATCATCATCATTGATGATATGACATTATCATTATTATTATTAGTTGTATACCACACATGGCTAGTCTAGTGAGTCCATCTCAGGTCAGGGAGCGGTGCAGTGGGCAGTGTTGAAGCATGGTGGTGTGTTATTACATTATTTAGTGGCTGACATTTTATCCAAGGCCACTCACAGTTATTTACAGGATATTGGTTACACTCCCTGGAGCAGTATAGGGTTAGGTGTCTGGCTCAAGGGCACCTTGGCCATGGAGTGCAGTAGGGAGTGGAAATATGGGATTTGAACTTGCAACCCTCTGATCTAAAGCCCATCTCCTTAACCATTACACCATGGTCGCCCCACTGTTGTCTTGTTGTTTGGGGAGCATTGGAGACGGTGTTGTGTTGTTGAGGGAAAGTGCAATACATTACATTACATTAAAATTAGCTGATGGTTTCCTTTATTCAAGGTGACTTAGAACTATTATTTTCAGGGTATTGGTTACAGTCCCTAGAGCAATGTGGGATTAGGTGCCTTGCTCAAGGGCACTTCAGCCATGGATGGAGATGTAGGGAGAGGTCAGTGGGGATTCGAACCGGCAACCCCTACATGTATGTAGAAGAGGAGCAGGACAAAACGCTATGGCCATGCCACCCCGAAAGCTGCACACACACACACACACACACACACACACACACACACACACACACACACACACACACACACACACACACACACACACACACACACACACACACACACACACACACACACACACACACACACACACACACACACACACACGCACACCAAGCACTACACACAAGCATCAAGAACACACTAAATCACCCACCCGACCGACTTTTCTTCTGGCCTTGCCCCGAAGATGTGCTTTTGATTATGGCAATAAAAGCCACTCCTTGGGGGGACGGCCGCACTAAATAGCAATAAATCCCGAGGAGAACAGACTGTCAGCGATGGCTACAACACTGCAACTAATGACAACCCCTCCCTCCCCTCTGGACGTGAAAATGCGGAGGCGTTCCAAAACCACAAGACCGGGAGATCCACTGTAGATATGACCCACTGGCAATGTCTCCGTCTCCTGGTCTCCTGCGCAGGCATGAACATTTCGAGTGCATGTAAATGATCATTTGATGGCTGCTGGGGATTGTTGCTATGTGTGTGCAGCAAATGAATGAATGCATGACGGCGAAAAATAAATACATACTCTCTACACATACGTACAGTACTGTATTGTAAGACGTAGAGCTTACCGTCTCCGGTTTTTATTTTGGTAAGTCACGCAAACCTCTCTCCCCGTGGCTATATTTGCAAATACTCAATTCAAAGGGGTCAGCAACTGTACGCGTGTGTGTGTGTGTGTGTGTGTGTGTGTGTGTGTGTGTGTGCGTGCGCGTGCAAGTGTGTGTTTGTGTGTGTGTGTGTCAGTAACGCATCTCCGGGTTCAACTACAGTGTGTGTGTGTGCGTACATGCATGCCTGCGTGTGTGTATGTGCATATGTGTGTGTGTGTGTGTGTGTTTGTGCTTGCGTGCGTATGCGTGCGTGTGTCTCACTAGCGCAGCACGGGGGGGTTCATCTATAGTGCAGCATATCATTGTTTGTAAGAAGCGGAGAGCTCTTGATAGGTCCCATTCAGGCTCGGCGATTTACAGCCACAAGTGGCAACCTCTATTTCACACTCGGAGGCGCTGACAGCTTCTGTAGAGATGGCTTCCTGAGCGGCTCGACGATGGAAAGGTCAGCTTATGTCAGGCGTATTTTAGATT
>NC_085876.1:27918551-27921051 GCF_034702125.1 Engraulis encrasicolus | reverse complement strand
AAGAAGAAGTAGGGGACAACGCCCCCTTAGGAGACCCAACTTGAGAACACGCTTTTGCATTGAGTGGGCGTGTTTTGCGATATCTTGGTCTGTATTTTTGCTAAAGGGAAATAGCATAAAAACAGGAAAATCCACAGATCGACAGCTAACAGCTAACATAATTCGGTGTAGCAATAATAATGCTAGCAATATGTGATATATATAGGTATATCAAGTTTTCGATTCCTTATATATTGTATGTAATAGCATTATGTAGCACTATTAGCAGTCAAACTATTAACAGACAATCTTGCAATATTAATGGACAAATCTAATGTTTGCTTACCAGGTTTGCTGAAGATCTTGTTGCCTACAAGGTTTGTTGAAGACATGTTTTCTTAAGATTTTAATATCCTTTAGGATAACTCTAATTAATATAAATAAAACAATTAGACATGATGGAAAAAAGCAATAATAACCCCCTTAAGACACGGCATTATAAATGAGCTGTTACCAGGACGACATTGACCAAGTCATAATGTAATACTAAAGGCCCCGTGCACTGTCATAGTAGTGTAGTACTATAGTAGTTAACTTTCAATGTCTATTACAGCGTGCCACAGGAGGTACGGCGTGCATTAGGGGGCTATATAGCATTTTTCAAGTATTTGTCTTGCACTCCCGCAAAGTACCACCTCAAGACGGCTGCCATGTTTGCCCATGCCCAAAACAGCACCCACACATCAGCAAGCAAACACTCTGAAGTGATATACCCTAGCATTCTTTGTCATATAGCTTTATAGTTATTACAGATGTCAGGAAAAAAGACATGACGTTAGCAACTTAATGCACAAAACACAACAGGAACACCACACTAAAAAGCCCTGTCAAAAACAGTACAAGGGAGATGAATTATACTTGGCCACACACCATGAGAACGACGGGATGATTATCCCCTCGTGAACAGGGCAGCCGACATGGGGAGACAAAGGGGACAGCTGTCCCGGGCCCAGATTGCAGAATTGGATTATCATTACATTGTATGTATTGGGTGGGGGGCCCTTTCAGATAACTTTGTCCTGGGCCCAGCCAAAGCTGTCAGCGGCTCTGCTCATGAAGCTCAGTGTGGTAGGCTGCCGGCATCCTGCACCAGGATGTGTTTAGGTTCACCCAGGTAACAGATACTGTATACGGTACTCCTTAGGCATCAATGTCTTATGGGAATCATGTGCAACATGTAGGGCCTACTGTAAGTGCCAGCAAGATGAAAATACCTTATACCATGTTATGTCAAGCGGACAGCTAGTTATCTGCGTCTGCGAGCAGGGAAGCCGACAGGGTGGGACAAAGGGGTCACTTGTCCCGGGCCTGGGGAGAGAAGGCACCCAGAATTCGGTCCTCATTACATTGTACTGTATGTATTGGACAGGGGGGCCCTCTCAGATGACTTTGTCCTGGGCCCAGTCAAAGCTGTCAGCAGCCCTGTCTGCGAGGACATATAAATGACAGTAGGCCCAATCTCCATAGCCACACTCACGCTGCGCGTGCCCGCACACACACACACACACACACACACACACACACACACACACACACACACACACACACACACACACACACACACACACACACACACACACACACACACACACACACACATTTTGATTTGTTTATTTGGGAGGACCAATAATTATTGAGAAAACAATACAGCGCCCCAAACAATGTTAAAGAAGCAATAATGTGTCTTTTACATAAATACCAAAATGATAGTGGTCTACAGCCTCTTCAAGGATACAAGTGGCATCTCCATATATGCAAACTGCCTATAACTGCAGAAAGTGAGCAATACTTAGCTAGCTGCTTGCTTTTTTCTTATTTAGGCCGGCTATTTGCAGTCCTCTCTCACACAGCCTATGAACATGGCCTAGGCTACCATAGATAAGTGCCACACACACACACACACACACACACACACACACACACACACACACATGCACGCGCGCACACGCACGCACGCACACACACACACACACACACACACACACACACACACACACACACACACACACACACACACACACACACACACACACACACACATACACACGCACACACACAAAGAGATAACCACACCCACCCACATACACATAAGGTAGCGAAGGCTAATTTAAAGAGCAGATAGGAAGCGGGCTGGTGCTGGGGTAAGCAGGGTGCTGCTTTTGAAGTCCATGTCATGGAGGTGAAGGGAGATGGGCTCCACACCCTACACTCTCCCGCCTGTCCAGGACTGCACTGGGTCTAAATAACAGCACGGGCATTATTGCCATAGACCAGGGGTGGGCAATTATTTTGGGTCACGTTGGGTTTAGAGTCTTGACTGAAGGGCCAGATGTTGCAATAATAGCAAACATTTAATGAAATGTATTTAGCTATGTATATATGTAGCCAATGTACTTTCAGAATGTTGTGTGACCGTATGAATTTGTCGCCTTTATGGTGTAAGCTCGGCGGACCACATGAA
>NC_085876.1:27911051-27913551 GCF_034702125.1 Engraulis encrasicolus | reverse complement strand
CTTGTCACACACACCGACACACACACACGTACACATAAACACACACACTCCAGCTCATCAGTCACACTCACACGCACGCACACACATGTACACACACACACACACACACACACACACACACACACACACACACACACACACACACACACACACACACACACACACACACACACACACACACACACACACACACACACACACACACACACACACGCACACACACACACACACACACACATCCTCGACGTCCCCTTGCATACTTGTCACACTCTTAAGGAGAGACCTGCCAGACTCACTCTTCTCCTCTTACACCGCTCTTAGTTACCGCGTACAGGTCTCATCTCAAGACCTCAAGACCGACTTACACTTGCAGTCATTGGGGCTCATGGCACACACACACACACACACACACGCATGCACGCACACACATGCGCACGCACACACATGCGCACGCACACACATGCGCACGCACACACACGCACACACGCACACACGCACACACGCACACGCACACATAAATGCACACACACACACACACACACACACACACACACACACACACACACACACACACACACACACACACACACACACACACACACACACACACACACACACATACACACACACACGCACGCACGCACACACGCATGCATGCACGCACACACACATACACACACAAGCCTGACTTACAATTGCAGTCATAGGGGCCCACGGTGTGGTATGTGATATGTCTCCTGTCTCTCCTCAACCTGGTAAAAGCCCCCCAGGGACGCTTAGAGCCTTGTCCAGGCTCAGGACAAAGTCATTCGAAAGCCCCCCGCCATCACCCAATACATGCATTGTAATGTGAACCCAATTTTGGACCCACTCACTCTCGATGCCCGAGACGACCGACCCCTTTGCCTCCTCCCCGCTGTTGGCTTTTTCTTAAACACCTGACCAACGCCCCTCGAGTGGTCCGTCTGACACGAGTGAAAAAACATGGGGAGATGGCATCTGCCTGTGTGGACGGAAACCTACTATTTTTCATGGCGGTGCGGAGAGGAGAGGAGTGGAGTGGAATGGAGTGCAGCGTGGCGTGGGAGTCAATGCATCCATTGTGAGTCCCCTTGACCACCCAACTCCCACCTCCTCCTCCACCTCCACCATCTCCTCCTCTACACACACACATACATACTCACACCACCTCCTTGCTCCTCCACCACCTCCTCCACAGCACCTCCAGCACCTCTCCAAGCCCTGAGCCGTAACCTGTGCTCTGTGTGTGTGTGTGTGTGTGTGTGTGTGTGTGTGTGTGTGTGTGTGTGTGTGTGTGTGTGTGTGTGTGTGTGTGTGTGTGTGTGTGTGTGTGTGTGTGTGTGTGTGTGTGTGTGTGTGTGTGTGTGTGTTGCTCTGTGAAGTGTCAGCCGGGTGTTGCTCATGCTGTTATCTAAAAAACGGACAAAAATGGGTTCCAGACTAGGGCCTCTCTGCGCACACACACACACACACACACACACACACACACACACACACACACACACACACTCACACACACGATCGCATGCACGCAGGCACACACGCAGGCAGAAACACACACACACACACACACACACACACACACACACACACACACACACACACACACACACACACGCACACACACACACACACGCACGCACACACACACACACACACCACACACACACACACACACACACACACACACACACACACACACACACACACACACACACACACACACTCCTGAATTCAAGTGTCCACCTGATATTTTAGTACACAGGCAGACACGCACGCACGCACACACACGCACACGCACAAGCACACACACACACACACACACGCACAGACACACACCAAGGGCTCGCGCTAACGCACACAGCCTCAGCCTCAGCCACAGCCCCCAGCCCAGCTTAGCCACCTCAGTGTACACAAAGGGGTGATTTGTGAACATGTGGGATGCTTAAGAGGCTCGTATATTAACAAAGACAGATGTTTTTTCATCCTTTAGGTGTAAGTTATTATTTCATAGTATTTCACCTCCCCTCTGCCCACTCTCCCCTCACCACCCAATAGCACGGAATTCAGGATTTTTTTTTTTTTCATTCTGTCTTTCAGTGTTACTGTATTATTTTATTTTATTTTATTTTATTTTAGTTCCCCTCTCAACACCCCCTCACCACCCAATAGCACGGAATTCAGGAATTATTCTTTTTTTCATTCTGTCTTTCAGTGTTACCGTATTATTTTATTTTATTTTATTTTATTTTAGTTCCCCTCTCAACACCCCTTCCCCAACACACACACACACACTCCTTCCTCCCTACCGAATCTTTTCCACTCATTCCTGCTCTTTCCTCTCACGTCCATTATTCGATGTGACGGTGTCGAGAAGAGAGCTGGTTGGAAAAAGATGGGATTGGTGGTGTGTGTGTGTGTGTGTGTGTGTGTGTGTGTGTGTGTGTGTGTGTGTGTGTGTGTGTGTGTGTGTGTGTGT
>NC_085876.1:27903551-27906051 GCF_034702125.1 Engraulis encrasicolus | reverse complement strand
TAATGTTTGAAATCTTCTTTGGCTTTTAAATACTTATAAAAGCTCTTTGTATTTCTAAAGCACATTGAGTTGCACATGTGTATGAAATGCGCTATATAAATAAAGTTGACTTGACTTGACTTGACTTATGTGCTCTGTACTTATGTATGTATGTATGTATGCTACTGGTGGTGAACACCTTAATTTCCCCCTGGGATCAATACATTATACTCTACTCTCTAGTGTATACAGTAGGCTACAGGAGATAATACTTATTATAGGCATACTCATGGACGATCAAGATGTACAGAAGTCAGCTGAGGTTAAGTAGAAGGAGAAAGCTGCAAGACTCCCACTTGATTCAATTTTTGAAAATGTGCATGTGTGCATGTGTTGGTTTTTTGGACTTGGACTTGGCTGTTCCAACACATTCCAAGAAGATCATCCGAGCCCTCTAGCCAATAAGGTGTAGACCTGGGAAGAGAGAAGATATGGTGCAGACCCCCTCAAGCTCATCAGCCTTTGAGAGAAGCTCTTGGCTTTGGAGATTTGAACCGGTCATAGAAGGTGAAGAAGGGAAATATTATTATACTGTACACATTGTATGTGATAAAAAAACATTTGTTTAAGAGCTTCACAGGAAAAGGACTTCAACGGCGTTTTTTTTTTTAATTTTGAATTTTATTATTGGAAATGATAGTTCAGACGACTCCTCACCTACTATGTGTGAATTCCATTCAAATATTTTGAGAATATACTTTTTGAACCTGCATAAAATGCATTTTGCAATGCAATGCAATACTGTTACAGGTGCTAACTGCTTGCGGCACCGCTTGCGGCACCACTTGCTACCAACCGAAGAGCACACTATACACCACAAACACGCCAAGGTACAAGATCAGGCTTTGAAAATGACATTTCCGAAAATTCACAAAGCGTCCTTGAGAGCCAGAAGTCCTGTAACTAAAATGTCCGACCAGGTCCTTGTAGAGAGCCCACTGCTGATCCGCAGCGCAGTTGGCACTGGTGGAAGTCAAAGTTTGCTGAAAGGATCAGTCGTCTTTGAAGGGGAAGCTGGAGGTGGGAAAACAAGATATTAACTGACGGTGTACAGCAGAGGTCTCCAAATGGCGTCCCGAAGGCCAGATCCGGCCCTGTCATGGCAAACATTTGGCCCTCCATGAGGTTGGAATAAATTAATATAGTAATAAATATATACTATGTATGCTATATTTGGTCATACGTTTGGGCGACTTGTTTGGCCCTCAGCCTCATTTGCGCTACATAATTTGAAAGGTGAAAAAGTGGATCGCACTCGGGTTCTTCTTTTCTTCTTTTTTATTTTTTATTATTTACATAGCAGCAGAAGTGTAGACAAACGTTTCGGCTGTTGCCTTCGTCAGTGTCGCTACATAATTTGAAGAATTGGAGGACACTGGTGTACAGTTTGTTGACGAGTGCAGTGGGCTACTAGTGATGGTTAAGACAGTGCAGAATCATTTTCGTACGGAAACGTAGGGGCTACTTCTGATGCAAACATCAAATGATAAATAACACTGCAACACCACTGCAATCGATGCAGTCGTGAACTTCACTGCAACCAAGAAAACATTTATGACTGAATTTATCACCCCTGCAGGTGTAGCACTGTATATTTGTAGGGCCTAATCAACACCAGCACAAAATTCTCCCCGTTGGCAGCCAACCTAAATTAGGCTCGGGTGTGAGCATATTTAGGCTGTTAATTTATAAGCATTTATTAGCACTTATTAATTCTGCTTCTATTAATAAGTCACCAACATGTGAAGTGTATTGAACCTAATCAATCAACCCAATATGTGAATCCAAAATTAAAGTAAAATGTCTGTGCACTGTAATTCTAGCAAAGATTTGGGTCCCGGCAAGATGCAAGATGCAATATCTCAGGGCAGAGATGTTTTTATGTGGGGATGTTCAGTCAGATTCAAATTTACACAATTACGTCAATTGGTAACAAGAATGGTGCATGAATTACAAATGCAATCATTATATTCTAGACAAACCTTTTATTGAGGACAACTGCAAGCTGACAACACTTATTCATCTCCATTTTGTTAATGAAATTGTTAAACGTTCAAAATAACAGTGTGTTGCATTTAGGTCAATAGGAGAATAAACAGATGTCATATAAACAGATGTTCAGCTGATGTTCCTAGTGCTTGGCCCTGAAGGTCTACTTTCAAGAGCCCTAATACAATCATTACCATCAATCACACACACATGCTGCACACACACACACGCACGCACGCACACACACACAAACGCACCCACGCACACACACACACAAGCGCAGACACACACGCACGCGCACGCACGCACGCACGCACGCACACACACATACACACAGACACACACATATACACACACGTGTCACACACGCACACGATCACGCACACACACACACACACACACACACACACACACACACACACACACACACACACACACACACACACACACACACACACACACACTTTCAAGA
>NC_085876.1:27891051-27898551 GCF_034702125.1 Engraulis encrasicolus | reverse complement strand
ATGTGATGTTGTGCCAATGGTGAGCGAGCGAATGAGAGGCCTATCTTTCAATGATGGGACTTGCTGAGACTCAAGTGCTCTGTGACCAGATCAAAGCAGAGTGTCGTACGCCGGAAGCACTGCATCGCACCACATCACACCATTGCACACCACGGGAGAGATACAAAGACACAGACAGAAATAAAGACCATGCTTCTACGTATGTGCCTGGGCGAGAATAAAGGAGCAACAAGCACTGCATCGGACTACATCACACAAATGCACGCCATGAGAGAGATACAAAGGCAAAGAGGAAGATGATTCTATATGAAAAAAACAAAAAAGAACCACAAGCACTGCATCTCACTACATTAAACACAAGAAAGATACAAAAAAGATACAGAGACAGAGAGAAAGACCATGCTTCAATATGACAAAAAGAGACAAAGAGACAACAAGAAAGAGAGAAAGGTCATCATTCTATGTGACCGATTGACCGAGAATAAAGGAGCCACACTCACAATATCACACTACATTACACCACGAGAGAGACAGCAAAAAAAGGAGCTTGCAGTACTGTACCGCACTATATCACAACGTTGTACTACACAGAACACCACAGCTCACCTCTTATGTCTTCCCCGTCTTCTCTTTTTCTCCTTTCAGCAATTATTCCTCCTCTCTTTAGAGGAGGGAGGAAGGAGAGAGGAAGACAACATGAGAGAGATAGATGGATGAAGATGTCAGAAGTGCTTGTATACAGTGCCAGCTTGCCTGATTTAGGGACAAAGCCATACAGAAAGCATACTGTGTGTGTGTGTGCGTGTGTGTGTGTGTGTGTGTGTGTGTGTGTGTGCGTGCGCGCGCGCGCGTGTGTGTGTGTGTGTGTGTGTGTGTGTGTGTGAGAGAGAGAGAGAGAGAGAGAGAGAGAGAGAGAGAGAGAGAGAGAAAGAGAGAGAGGGAGAGAAAGAGAGAGACAGAGAAAGAGAAAGAGAAAGAGACAGAGTGAGATTTGCCTAAGAAGTCAGATAGACTTTGGGCCTCGTGAAAAAAAGAAAAAGAAGAAAGAAGGGCCTCATTGGTTTATCAGCAGTTAGGTGCCAGTGAGACTAAACAAAGCTTAAGAGGTGCCCCAAAAAGGGAGTCCAGTGCAAGCCAAGCACACCCGTATGAGAAAGGACAGATTACGGCACGGGCCTACCGGGTCCAGGCCCAGGGGTCCCAAGAGCCAAGGGGGCCCTAAAGCCCAAGCCTCTGCACTTCAAAAAACACTTTATTATTGCTCAATATTTATGCTCTCATTTTTGTGTTAAAATTGCACTTTTAACTATCTTATTTTCAAATTCTCTCAGGGAGAAACCCCCATAACGCAACAGCAAAGGCTCTCTAACACCTTCGGCAAACACCCAAATCTTTTGGAACATTGCCCTTGCATGGAGGGGGGCCCGTTCTTGTTGTCTGTCCCAGGGGCCCATGGAATCATGATCTGTCCCTGCGTATGAGCAGATACTGTATACACTTCAGTTCAGAGGTGTGTAAAGTAGATTTAACAAGAAGGCCCACTCTTACTGATATAATTACAACGCTAGCACATGATCTTGATCTTACTTAATACCAGTTATTTCACTGTTCAAGGTAGATACACGGTAAGAGTACTTCTACTTTTAGTTCATATGCCTCTGATTTAGTTACAACTTAAATATTTGCCATATACACTTTAGAAAGCTTTGGGTTACCAAAAAATGCATGATCGCACAGTACAGTACAGTACAGTACAGTACAGTACAGTACAGTACAGTACAGTGCATGTGCTCAGATTTAGCCACCATTCGCACCATGCCTAGGAGCGTATACATATGGGGCGAGCAGGAATAAATTATCTGCGGTACGGTATGTGACTTTTGTCAGTAATGTATAGGATGATGGATGATGCCTGCCCCGCGGATCCTTGCTGGTATTTAAAACAGGGGAGCAAGGGGAGCACCATGCAGGGCCGAGGTCCAGACGTGAAGCCCAGGCCCAGGCTACTCCGAGCTGCCTCCCTGCTTGGCTGGCCTGGCTACCGGTGACGTATTTCTTCCAAGCCAGCATCCTGCCAGTTGTCTACCTGTTGTCGATCCGTGCTACTGCAAACCGCTTCTAGATCAGGATTACTGTAGGTCTACAGTCAGTAGAGTAGTGGGGATTTTTTAAATGGGAGGACGCGATTTGAAAAGTCATCAATTAATTTGGCAACTTATCATGTCAATTCACACCCCCACCCCCCCCAACCCCGATCTGACCTACTGTCATTTCTTCTCCGTTTTCATCTATCACCAGCAACACTGCTATGTGCTGCTCATTCTATCCTTTATCCTCAGGAGAAGTGGGTGGACTGTGTACCCCCGCGTAGCACGCCCTTTACAACCTTGCCTAGGGTTTGTCAATAGCCTGGTAGCTCATTTTGACAATGTAGCGCATCTCCAAAAGACACTCAATCAGTGACTTATTTCTTCTCCTGTCGTTATGACGTCGAGCTGTGCTTCCATCCCTTCCTGCATCAGGGGTTACTTCATTGTGGTCGTGGCCGTGGCCTAGCTGTTAGAGAGTTGGTCTTTCAATCTAGGGGTTGCAGGTTCGAATCCCCCCTGACCTCTCCCTACATCTCCATCCATGGCTGAAGTGCCCTTGAGCAAGGCACCTAACCCCACATTGCTCCAGGGACTGTAACCAATACCCTGAAAAATAATAGTTGTAAGTCGCTTTGAACAAATGAAAGCATCAGCTAAGTGAAATGTAATGTAATGTCATGTAATTTTTATATGGTGTAGGGATAGGGTTTATTAACAGGTAGGTAGCTCATTTTGACAAAAGACAACACCTATTACATGCCAAAAGACACCCAGTCAGCCACACACTCAGTCAACCAGACAGGCGGTGAGTCACTCAGTGGGCTCTGTGTGTGTGTGTGTGTGTGTGTGCGTGCGCGTGTGTGTGCGTGCGTGCGTGCATGCGTGCGTGCGCGTGTGTGTTTGTGCTTTGCTTTGGTCGGTTGGCTGTACATACTGTATATACAGTACTGCATTGGGGATGTGATGCTTAATGATTCTGCCAGTCAGAGTCAATGAAACCCTTTGCCAAATATCTGTGGGGCTCGAAAGGACCACAGACGAGATGTGTGTGTATGTGTGTGTCTGTGTGTGTCTGTGTGTGTGTCTGTGTGTGTGTGTGTGTGTGTGTGTGTGTGTGTGTGTGTGTGTGTGTGTGTGTGTGTGTGTGTGTGTGTGTGTGTGTGTGTGTGTGTGTGTGTGTGTGTGTGTGTGTGTGTGTGTACGTGTGTGTGTCAGCAGACCACCTGCAGCAGGGATGCCCCCTGACAAACCGCAACACTATAAATCACTCTCCGATCTGTGACACACATCTCTCCTCTCTCCCCTCTTTTCCTTTCCGCTCCTTTTTCTCTTCCTTCCCTTATGTCTCTTCACTCATCTCCTCTCCTCTCTTCTGCTCGACTCTCCTCTCTTCTTCTGCCCTGTCTTCTCCTTTTTTTTTTTTTTTATTTACACTTTTACACATATCACACAAACATCACACAAAGTGGACAGCGCTTGTCCACTAGAAAAAGGAAGAATAAACAACAACAAAAACAAACAAACATAACACCCAAAAAAATAAAATAAAAAATACATACAATTATTTCCTACCCACTTCGCATAGAGGTCTACCCTATATGCTTAACTTAGGTTTGTAAGTTTTACTGTGTCTATGTATTTATGTACTAAGGACCATGTAGACTTGACATCCAACTGTTTCAGGTGTTGTGTGTTTATACTTTCTTTCCATCGTTAAAAGTTAAAAGTGTATTATCTGATCTAACCATTGTGAAAGAGTCAGTCGGTCCTGACTGCGATATCCAATTCATGAGTATGCATTTTCTGGCAAAGTGACATTAATATTACAAAAACACATTTCTTTGCGTAAGGGAACACATTTCCCAACCCATAATTCAACAAATACAACCTAGGACAGAGATCAAAAGTGCACTCACACATATCTTGGATTGCTTCGTGAATCTTCTCCCAGAAAGAATAAACAACTTTGCAGTCCCAAAATAAATGCATAAATGTCCCCAGTTCAGTTCCACATTTCTTACACAAAGGAGAATTTACTTCATCAAATTTGTTAAGCTTAACTGGGGTTAGATAATATTTGTAAAGAAATTTATATTTACTTTCCTTAATTTTAATATCTGTAGCCACGGGAGAGGTGAATGAAATCTGTACACCATTCTTAACCACTCTTTCTCACTGAAAATTCTTTTTTTAGATCAAGTTCCCAAATTGATTTCAAGGGCAAAAAAGAGTTCTGTGATCTTTCAGATAACTTTTTATAAAAAAGAGATATCTTCCCCTTAACAGAGGAGGCCGAGGATATAAATTGTTCCGGTTCTGTAGGGCAGAATCTAAGTTTTCCCTTTTCTTGCAAATGGACCATGATGTGGCGGACCTGCAAGTACTTAAAAAAATCTGATCTAGGAATTTCATATTCTCTAGTGATGTCTGCAAATGACTTCACAGACCCAGAACCCTTGTCAAACATGTCTGAAAAAGTCTTCAAACCATTAAGTGTCCAGTTTCGAAAATTTGTTTGTGAAAGAGCTAAGAAGTCTGGGTTGAATGCAATGGGAGAATGTACGCTTATCAAACTATCTTTATCTAGGAACCGGTTACAGTCCTGCCATGCTTTCAGAGTAGCTTGTAGTGGAGGTAACTCTTCTACAGTTGTCGGAAGACGTAGAGTCTTAATGTAAAGTGTTGACATAATATCTAATGGATGACATGTTGATGATTCAAGTGATACCCAAAGAGTGCTAGTTTCTAATTTCCAACTTACAATATTTCTTACCTGGCAGGCCCAGTAATACCACTGAAAGTTAGGGAGTCCTACCCCCCCTTTAACATAGGATTTAGATAAAGTAGCTAGCTTAACCCTTGGTGTTTTATTTTTCCATATAAATTTTGTTAAGGATTTATTAATTAGCTTAAAAAAAGAAGACGGGACATAACATGGTAACATAATAAAAGCATAAATAAACCTAGGGAGTATACTCATTTTGACCACATTGATCTTACCAATGAGAGAGAATGGAAGAGTGGTCCAAGTCTGCAGCTTGTTTTGACAAACCTCCAACAAAAAGTTGTAGTTTGTCGTAAATAGTTTTTCTAAAGAAGGTGTTACTTGTATTCCAAGATATTTGAACCCATGTATTGACCAAGAGAAAGGGCATTCTTTTTTTATGTCATCATCTTTTATAATATTGAGCGGGCAAGCAATTGACTTTTGTAGATTTACCTTATAACCTGAAACTTCAGAAAATGTTTGAATATCCGCTAGTAGCTGAGGCAATGATGACAAAGGGTCAGTTATAAACAATAGTGTATCATCAGCATAAAGTGAAATTGTATGATGGTGTGTGTGTGCAGTAACTCCTTTTATCAGAGGGTTAGTTCTAATCTTCTCAGCAAATGGTTCTAGTGCCATGACAAAAAGTAATGGAGAGAGAGGGCAGCCTTGCCTGGTGCCCCTTCCTAGTTGCAGAGGGGCTGACTCCACACTATTGGTATATACAGTAGCATTTGGAGAGTCATATATTGCTTTAATCCATGCAATGAAGTTCTGACCCAACTTAAATTTTTTCTAGTACTGTCTTCTCCTGACTCATCTCTCCTCCTTTACTTCTCTATAGCGTTCTCTCCTGTCGCCACCTCTCCTCTCCTCTCCTCTTCTCTCCTCTCCTCTCCTCTCCTCTCCTCTTCTCTCCTCTTCTCTCCTCTCCTCTCCTCTCCTCTCCTCTCCTCTTCTCTTCTCCTCTCCTCCTCTTCTCCACAACTCTCCTCTCATCTCCTCTTTAGTCCCCTCCTCTCCTCTTCCTATCTTCTCCTGAATCCTCTCCTCCTGCCACCTTTCCTTTCTTTTCCCCTCCCCTTCCCTCTCCTCTTCTCATGCCGCTTTTCCTTTCCTATCCTCTTCTCTCCTCTCTCCTGTTCTCTCTTCTCTCCTCTTCTCCCCTCTCCTCTCTTCTCTCCTCTCTCATCTTCTCTCTTCTCTCCTCTTCTCTCCTCTCCTCTCCTCTCCTCTTCTCTCTTCTCTCTTCTCTCCTCTCCTCTCCTCTCCTCTCCTCTCTTCTCCTTTCCTCGCCTCGCCTCTCCTCTCCTCTCCTCTCCTCTCCTCTCCTCTCCTCCTCTTCTCCTCTCATGTCACTTCTCCTCTTCTCATATGTCTCTTCTCTCCTTTCCTCGCACATCCGCCAACCAACACATCTCTCATCTTTTTGCCGGTCTCTTCCTCTTTTTGTTGGCTTTTGTTGGTTTTTGTTGTCCTGTTTTTGTTGTTGCTTTCTCATCATTTCTCTCTCTCTTGTTCTCCTTTTCCTTCATCTTCGTCTCTCTCTCTCGCCATCCTCGTCCTGAGTACCAGTCCTAGGAATGTGTGTGTGTGTGCGTTTGTCTGTGTCCATGCGTGCGTGCATGCATGTGTGTGCATCTGTGGGTGCGTGAATGCACGTGTGTGTGGTCGTCCGTCCGTGCGTGCATGTGTGTGTGTCTCTATGTGTGTGTGCGTGTCCGTGTGTCCGTGTGTGTGTGTGTGTGTGTGTGTGTGTGTGTGTGTGTGTGTGTGTGTGTGTGTGTGTGTGTGTGTGTGTGTGTGCGTGTGTCTGTGTGTGTGCGTGCGAGTCTGTGCGTACATATGTGTGTGTGACAAAGAGCCCAGAGTAAACAGCATGGCTGCTCTGGGAACTGTCCTGCATCTTAAAACATAATGCACTGAGACAGCATACAATTGATTTATGGAGGTGGCAGAAGGCAAGCCAACAAGGCCTGAGAGAGAGAGAGAGAGAGAGAGAGAGAGAGAGAGAGAGAGAGAGAGAGAGAGAGAGAGAGAGAGAGAGAGAGAGAGAGTCCCAGGAACCACACTGGGCTCTTCAATATCATCAGATAACAGCCAGAGGTTCCCCGAGTCTCCCAATTTAAAAAGGCCCCAGGGAGCGATCCACCCGTCTCTATTGGTTACGGTATCGAGCTTGTAATCGGGGCTGAAATGCAAAACGCATGGGACACATGTACTGTACTGGGGCACAAGTCTATCTTCTCAAATGTTCTTGGGTGTGTTTTTTTCACTAAGATAAAATATGCTTCCAGATCGACTACTTCATGCGGACCTGACGGCATTGAGGAAAACATGAGAAACAAGGCATTTCGGTGAGAATTGGGGATCAACTGTAAATTCATGAAGGAGCACGGCGAAAACCCTCCAGAAAGGTCTTTCTTGCTCAACGGAACTGCACGCTCATTTCAGACGTGGGCGGACCATTTCCCTCCCGCTGACTATGGAACTTATCAGGATTCTAATAACGGTGCCCTGCTGTTGCCTAGTCTCTGGCAAAATAATATGCCTTATTTACAAAGCTATTCCCAGAAAGGCTGAGTTTAAAATAATAATAATAATAATAATAATAATAATAATAATAATAATTTACGTGTA
>NC_085876.1:27883551-27886051 GCF_034702125.1 Engraulis encrasicolus | reverse complement strand
TTGTCAGCTTTTTTTGATTTAGTCGTAGTCTTAGTCACAATGACGAAAATCAATTTTAGACTTAGTCATATTTTAGCCCTTGCCTTCCCAATTTAGTGTTAGTCTTTGTCTAAATGACGAAAATCAATTTTAGTCTTAGTCAATTTTTTGTAATTTTAGTCAACACTGTACATAATAGAACTTCTCCACACACAGCTTCTCTTTTTAACATATATCATTGACTGGACAGAATAAACCTTCTCCGTGCACTGCTTCTCTTTTTAACATGTATCACACTGCAGAATGAAACTTCTTCACACACTGCTTCTCTTTTTCTCTATTGTATTTAACACCAGTGTTAATTTAGTCAGCTTTTTAAAATTTAGTCTTAGTCTTAGTCACAATGACGAAAATCAATTTTAGTTTTAGTCATATTTTAGTCATTGCCTTCCCAATTTAGTCGTAGTCTTAGTCTAAATGACGAAAATCAAAAAAGGGCTTTGACGAAATATTTTAGTCATAGTCATGGTTGACGAACTTAACACTGGTTAGATCACAGACATCAATGCACAGAGAGTTCCATGGCTATTTCAGCGCCTCAGGTATTTTATCCATTCACGACTGAAGAGGAGTGATCTTCAGCACGGGATAACCTCCCTTTGTTACTGGAGTGCTTGATGTCATCCATTGGTACCCACAGCAATTAGCACTTGGCTGGGAAAATATGCACAAGAGTTTAGATTTTACATTAGATTAGATGAGCCTGTATTGTCTCTACAGGAGATAAATCTAATCTGGGGTCCGTTTCTCGATTCTTGTCGTTGCTAACCGTCTTAAGACCGTCTTAAGACCGTCTTACCATTCCCTTGGATTTAGTGGTGAGCGTCGCTGTCGAGAGACAGTTGAGTCGCTCTTACGAAGGACGTTGCTACCGTCGTTAGCAAAGACGCTTTCGAGATACGGACCCCTGGTTTACTACTGAACCAGGTTCTTGCAATACTCCCTATACTACTAGTGAAGTGAAAGTGAAATGAAAGCCCAACTGGGAATTCCAACTCCCATTGTCATTGTGACACAGCACTCCACAGCACACAAGTGTTCACTGCACACAACGAAATTGCATTTATGCCTCACCAGTGCAAGGGGGCAGCCCCCACTGGCACCCAAGGTTACGCCGTCTGCTATTCATTACCACCCAAACAAGAGCAAAACAAAAGGGTGGCTGTTTTATGTCTCTGCGCAATAGACGAACACCTGTTCTTCTGATGGGCCTTGTTCTGCCGTCTCCTCACTTGTCACGATATTGTCTGTATAATTGCACGAGCTCTAGTGCAGAGCCCTGCCTCGCCATCAGGGAGATCCGTGCAGCACATCAGTGGGCTGAAGGGAATGCATGTTCAAGGATGCGGACTGGTGGGGGGTGGGGGAAAAACGGTTCAGTTGTCCAGGGCCCAGGGAGAGAGGGGCCCCAGAACTGGCTCGTGGTGCATTACATTATATTTATTGAGTTGGGGTGGGGGGCATATCAGATAGCTTTGTCCCGGGTCCTGTCATAGCTGTCAATGGCCCTGTTGGGGAGTTGTGTGCATCAGCTGAAGAGCTGAGGGGAATGTGTGTTGGTGTGCGTGTGTGTGTGCGTGCATGTGCGCGTGTGCGCGCGTGTGTGTGTGGTATGTGTGTGGTGTGTGCATCATTGTGCTGAGGGGCTGAGGGGTATGTGTGTTGGTGTGCTATATTGGCAGCCATTTTGGGCACCATCTGGAGCTGTGCGCTAATGACACAAAGGCACACGAGCTAACTAACTGATGCTATGAGGTTTGTAATGGCACACAAGTGCGCACACACATGCATACAAGGAGATACACACACACACATACACATGCGTACAAAGACACACACACACACACATGCACACACACACACACACACACACACACACACACACACACACACACACACACACACACACACACACACACACACACACACACACACACACACACACACACACACACAAATAAATACACACATATGTATACAAATAAATACACACCCACATACACATGCATACAAAGAAATACACACACGCGTAAACGTGCATGCACACAAAATTGTGCACGCTTGCATGCACACACAGAGACACATTCACACACTCAGATGCACATCACGTGTAGCACGCACGAACACACACACACACACACACACACACACACACACACACACACACACACACACACACACACACACACACACACACACACACACACACACACACACACACACACACACACACACACACAAAACACACAGGAAAACAAAACATACACGTTGCCTTTGTTTCTCTTGCTCTAATCAACTCCCACACTAACATACATGCACTGTGCGCGCAGTATGGTGATGGTGTCCCATGCAGCTCAAAGGGGAGGGAAGTTGGCATGCAAAAAAATATGCTCTTTTACAACCCAAGAAATCGATGCCTGACAGATCAATGATTAATCTTCCACGGTACACAGAGCACATC
>NC_085876.1:27873551-27876051 GCF_034702125.1 Engraulis encrasicolus | reverse complement strand
AACAGTTCCTGTCTTTGCTGCCAATGCCACATTGACCTTTGTCCTCCATCAGGATCCACTCTTACAAAAAGGAAGAGGTGCCCAGTCATTTCGCACCTCTTTGCATTCCGTCTGTGGTGCTGTATATTTGATGGCATGCCCTTGGATGGATGAAGGAGTAGGTTAAAGCCTGCACATCCAAAAAACACGTCTGACCTGGAAGCAGGACAACCAAATGACAAGAAAAAAATGAAAAAAGTCAGCTTCAACCAGGATTTCTCTCACAAAAAAAACCTTTTAGCTTACCGTTTCGGGTGAAAACCCTTCTTCATACGTCGTAAAATAAGATTTAAAAAATTAAGTGAGTGGGAGCAGCAAAATCCTTGTTGAAGTTGCCTTTCCTTCGTTTTTTTTTATCATGCCCTTGGATAGAGCATGTAACATTAGCAGCCCAAAGACAAATGGAGGGAAAGGGCTGCTGGAACAGCAGCAGCAGGTGTCCACCTGGCGCCCAAGCCAAAAATGTGCTCCACAAGCTGAATCTGATTAGTCTAGGAGCACTACCAAGAAATACAGGGCACAAGGCACCAGAGATTTACAGCACTTGACTCTAAGTTGAACACAGGGGCCAGACTGGTAATCTGGCATGCAGGGTATTTGCCTTGTGTGTCGACACTCCTTGAGGTGGCAGCCATGCAACGTTTCGGAAGCCAGCTGCCGTTAAAACCCATAGAAGAAGAAGAAGAAGAAGACACTCCTTGGGGTAGATTATTTGGTTGTCTGTCTTGTTTGTTCTTGTCCTTGTTGTTTTAAATTTGACAGAAGCCCTCAATTCAGGTGGGGTGCAATTTAGACTGAACCCATCAAATTTATATTGTTTGCCTGGTCTATGCCAAAAATGCCTGAGACGCATTTTTGGTCCTTGTCCAGGTCTGGTGGAACATCACAGCCTGGTGCAATGCAATCGTGTGCACAAATACACATATCACCCTTCATTTTGTTGTTGTGAGATTTGTGCTTCCGCATGAAATGAATGTCAAATAATTCAATGCGGAAGACTTAAGAGAGTAAAATATACAGCAGATCTCTGTCAGAATGGCTCTTGGCTCTTTTTGGGCTGGGGAATTTATTGACGTGAACATGGTAGACAGGGCCGGAATAATGCACAGGCTAGATATGGCTGCAGCCTTGGGGCCCATACCTGCCAGGGGGCCCCTGATTGGCCAAAAGTAAAAAAAAATGCGGAGTTGTGACAGGATGCAACATTGAAAATGCACGTGTCTTATTGAGGACAGTTGGTTGACAAGTTATCCTTAATTCCTAGATTGTAATTATTGTAATTATGACAATGTCTATGTAAATTTGTCACGAAATTGCCTTCCAGGGGGCCCCTAAGCAAGCCGTAGCCAAGGGGGCCCCAGGCCGTCTTAATCCGGTCCTGAGGGTAGGAGCTTTCCTCTGGTCTTGGCAGTATTGTATGGCTCTGAGGGCCAACTACAATAGATTAGTACTTTCCTTTCCATCACTGTGCCTAGCATTGCAAGGCGGGATCACAGTAAAAATGTCAACATTTCAGAGTAAACCTATCAGTACAGATAGAGCATTTGTAATCCAGATAGACTATTTACAATACAGTGGAATTAAAGGTCACTGTGAAGTTCTGCAGGTGGCCAATGTAATTTCAAATATTTATTCACAACACAGTGTTAATATATACACAATATTAAGTCCAATTAATTCAAATCTTACACTAGTCAGAGAATATGTAAATATGAATGTGTCTTTAACAAATGTAATTATTAGTTTTTATATTAACATTGACATTTTCATTGTGTACCACTCCAAGGCAAGTCAAGATGGAGCAGAGCCGTCCTGTGCACAGGAGAAGAAGAGGTTCAATCTGACAGGTGACACTGACAGGTAATGTGCATGATTGGCATGGCTGCTGCTAGTCACTGCTGCTGCTGGAGCTGCTGTACACGCCAGACGAATCCAGACAAAGACCCCTGTGTATAGCCTAGCATCAAGTCCAGACAGGTATAGCAGGACACATGGGGTGAGGAGAGCACAGGGGAGGAGAGGAGAGAAGAGGAGGAGTGGAGTGGAGAGGAGAGGAGAGGTGAGAAAAAATGTTCAGCAACTGGTTGCTACACCTGTCCCAGCAATAATTGAGAGTGTGTGTGTGTGTGCGTGCGTGCATGCCTGCGTGTGTGGGTGCCTGCGTGTGTGTGTGTGTGAGAGAGAGAGAGAGAGAGAGAGAGAGAGAGAGAGAGAGAGAGAGAGAGAGAGAGAGAGAGAGAGAGGAGAGAGAGAGAGAGAGAGAGAGAGAGAGAGAGAGAGAGAGAGAGAGAGAGAGATGAGTGTAAAATACTGATGAGTGCAAGGGTATGTGAGTGGTGTGTGGCTGATTGCAAGTAGGCCCTATACCCGAGGGACAGCAGTCTGGCACCTCCATGAGGAGTGTGCCATCGCATCGCATGAAGGCTAATTGGTCGTGTTGGAGTACTGTTCCTCAAAGGGG
>NC_085876.1:27861051-27868551 GCF_034702125.1 Engraulis encrasicolus | reverse complement strand
TAAGCCATCCAAGAAATACAGTACCACAGAGAAAGCCCTGTTTCCATCTCCCATTGTCTACTCTTCATGCTTTAGGGTTGTCATTCAGCCTCACTTCAGTGTATGCCAGGGGTGGGGAACCTTTCTCATTCGAAGGGCCACTTCAAATTCCTCCAAGGGCCATATAGGTCCTCCAAGGGCCTCACTAAGAACACAAATCAGGATTTCCCCCTGCACCTTAGGCCTATATTGAAGGCAGCCACCTTTACAACAGACCTCACCTTCTCTGGGAAACATAACATAATTGTATTGCAAATGTAATTTCCATGATTCCTTTACAAAACTTGTCATATTTTATGTGAAGCTGCATAACATCAGTGAGCGTATCCAGTCCACTGACCTTTTAAATGGCCACCACACACCCAACGAAATGGTTGATAGTTTAAAACCACGCACTTTTAAAGAAACTTTTCTAGTGAAGTGGACACCAATGAATCGAAAATGAGGACCAGAGAGAAGATTTCACCATGGATAAACGATTCACTTAGGCTCTGAAGAGTAAATTGCCCGAGCGACAGAAAGACTCTGGAGAAAAAAACGAAACTTGAAGTTCACAGACTGTCCCTCAAGAGAAAAGATATCCACCTATAATATGCTGTGCGCCTAGAAAGAAAAGCTTACTTCTCACAAAATATTACAGACAATAAAAATAATGCAGAGTGTTATTTCCACCATTTGATCAACTCCTAAGAGAGCCCTGCGCCAACAAATAATCTCCTTGCCACAGCGTCAAACCAGAAAAATTTGAGGAATTTGCTACATTATTTATTAAAAAGATTGTCGACATTCGAGAAGGGACAGGAAAACCCTATCTCCCCACGACATCTTACCATCCCTTTCTCGAAAACCACCCAGCATCCCATCTTTATAACCCAAATCTCAGAGGACGACCTCTACAAATTAATCAAGGAAAGCAAGGTCACGGCAGCCCACGACCCCATTCCCACTTTCCCTTGCTGAAAAACATTTTAGGCTGTCTCTCACCATTTCTACTAGAAAATTATAAAACAGTTTCCCTTCTCATGGCATTTTCCCGCAACTCGTTCAAAACAGCTGTAGTCAAAAGCCGCTATTGAAAAAAAAAACACAACCGCGACCCAAAGTAAACTCAATAATTACAGACCCATATTTCCCAACCTAAACCATATCCTGGAGCAAAATCCTAGAAAAAGCGTTTTCAAACAGTTAAACTCATTTCTGTCTGACAATGACATCTCCTAGAAAAAAACCAATCGTGTTCAGAGCCTACCACAGTACTGTAAACTGCCCTGATCCAAAATAACAAGTGACCTCAGAACGCAACACTGCAGCAAGCAAAGTCTCAGCCCTGATTCTTCTTGACCTCAGTGCCCGAATTTGACACAATAGACAACAATGTAACTGATAAATCGCCTTTAAATCCTGGGTGGGACTGTCTGGCCAGTCTAAAATTGGTTCAAATCTTATGTCCACAGGCAGGGAAATCTTTGTCAGCAGCGGGGACCATGTATCTCACAATACGATAAGCCCTATGGAGTTGCCCAAGAAGCTGTTTGGGGGTCCCTCCTCTTCTTCTCCTCTATACATGCTGCCCCTATGCCAGTGTTCATTACAAGAACATATAACATCGACTTCCACAGCTACGCTTGTGACACCCAGCCTATGGATCTCAAATAGAACCCCAACCACTCCACCACTATCTCTGCCGTGTCCTCGCTGTCCTATCTGCCAAACTAAGTGGATGAACAGTAATTTCCTAAAGCTAAATGAAGAAAAAACAGAGGTCCTCTAATTGGGCCCCGGATAAACGCATACACATCCACCACCACCACCTTGGTTTTGAGGTTAAAAAAGCATACCAAAGACACTGTTAACCAGCCTTGGTGTGATCTTTGAACCCTGACCTGAGCTTCTGATCTGTCCCACAAAAGAAAATCATCCAAGTCTGCCTATTTTCATATTAGAAACATTTCCAATCCTTGCGATTGCGTCTCCCAAACACGATGCTAGGAAAAACTTCGTGCACGCTTTTGTTACAAGCCGTGTCCGATTACTGTAATGCAACTCTTCCACCGGTCTTTCACGAAAAAAGTACTTGAGAAGCTGCAACACATCCAGAATTAGTGCAGCACGACTGCTCCAGAAGACCAGGAAGAGATGAGCACTTTACACCTGTCCTGGCAGCCTTACATTGGTGCTTCCCCTAATAACCCTACAAGAATCGATTTTAAAGTTCTTTTTAACAAGATTCAAGGCCCTAAATGGTAAATAGGTCTCGCCCCTCCACCATATACATCTCTGACATGTTTTCTTTTTTAATATTAATATAATATATAAAAATTATTTATATTTTTAATTAATATATTTATAAAAATATATAATATATATATAATTAAATTATTTATAATAATAAATATATATATAAATAATATAATTTAAAATATTTTTATAACTTATTTATATTAATATATAATTATGTAATATAATTTAAAGTTTATTTAATTAAATTATATAATATTTCAATTATATATATTAAATATAAAAAAAATATATTATAATTTTTATATAATTAAATAAATTTATAATTAATTAAACATATAAAAAAAATATAAAAATACCCCTACCTACCCCTACCCCCGCCCCCTCAGGTCAATCGATTCCAAACTTCTCAAAATCCCCACCTTCCCACCAAAGAAGATTGGCGAAGCCGCATTTGATGTTGTACGCTCCCAAAAAGTGGAACTCCCACCCCCTTCAATATTAGAACAGCCCCCCACTGTGGGACACTTTTCAAGAAAGGCACAAAACACATCTTTTCCTCACTTGGCCTTCTGTTAGCGCCGATCTTTTCCCCTCCCCCCCTCCAATTCACTGTGCCTTATTATAATTATTGCCTTTTTTTATTGAATGTGAATATAATTTTTGTTCTTTTTCTATACTGGTTTTTAGATAGGGCCTATCTATTTTAACTACTCTGATTTTGACTTTTTAATCACTTTTTTACCGTATTGCCTCTGTGCTATTGTGCTCTATTCTATTATTGTTTTTAACTTTTACCACTTTTATTGTTAGAGCACTTTGAGCTGCATTCCATGTATGAAAATGTGCTTTATAAATAAAATTATTATTATTATTATACTTATAACATTCGGGGGCCGGATAAGACGGATAGGATCCCCACCCCTGGTGTATGCCATTCACTCCTGACCTCCTCCATGGGCCACCAGTGCACTGCACTTTTTGGTAGAGATGTACAGGATCCAAGATCCGGTTCCGGATCCGGCAGGATAATAGGGGTTTTTCAGACTATCCGGATCCGGTTCCAGGATCCAGGATCCGGTAGCCGAGGCTTTTAAGTCAAAATAGTTTGAGCCAACGTGATAAAAAGGGCCCACGTGTGTGAGTAGGCTATGTGTTTCAACCCTTTCGTAGGATCCGGTATCCGGTTCCGGATCCGGCAGGATCTTAAGCAGTGGATCCGGTATCCGGCAGGATCCTAAAAATCAGGATCCGGTGCATCTCTACTGTTGGGGTTCTTTCCAATATCCTGACTCCCAGTGGTGTAGTCTACATAGAACGCAGGTATACGGAGTATACCCACTTCTAAATTTCAGGGATTTCAATAGCCTGGTGAACCAGCACCACCCGCTGGACGGCAAAATGTTTTGTCTACGGGTTTTGTCTATGTGTTTGAATCAAAGCAGGCAGGGTTTTGAGGGAAGGTTGTTCTCATCAACAATTTTCGGATGTATTATGCATCGAGGCCAGACTAAATTAGACATCCACATTTAGTCTGGTTTATCAGGCTAGGATTTCAGTATACCCACTTAAAATTGATTGATCCATTGTTTTGAATGGCACAAATAGATACAGTATACCCACTTCAAAAAACATCTCAAATATACAGTATACCCACCATAAAAAAGTAGACTACACCACTGCTGACTCCTGTCCTCGACATGTGCTTGTGGCCTCGCGCTTCACATGACATCCCGCTAACGTGGAGAAAACAATAAAGTTTCCTTGCTGTCAACCTAACCACAACAGCTTTTTTGCCTTTAAACATCCCGATCGCAAATGAGGGTAGGACCTTTTAAATGTGCTTTTGCGAGAAATTGAATTGAATTCTGTCATCAATGACGCCTTGTGATATCATCATGAGGCCACAAGCACTTGGGGAGGACGGGAGTTAGGATATTGAAAGGAACCCTAGGCCGTCAATTTTCTATTTCTTCTCCACTTTCTTCCCGTCTTTAAAGCTCCACTTGGCAGTTCTTGTGGACCCGAGGCTTGCTGAACTGCTCACTGCATTGCACTCAATGCATTGGCTGATGTGAAAGTGTTTCACGATTTGCTTTGAGTGTCTTTAAGTTTTTGATTTTCGGCTTCTTCTTCTTACTGTCAGACACTTATTGCCCTTCACCTCTAAGGGTGCTCAGTGGAGTGGTTCCTCTCCTCTCTTTCTTGTCCACTTGCTTGTGCCTCTTAATTTTTAAGCCTCTGTCCATCACCCACTCTCCTCCTCCTCCTCCGAGGATGTAGTGATCCCTCTTCCTCTCCCTTTTCTTATCTATTTTCTTTCCTCCTTCAGACTCACCCCTCACTCTTCTCTCCATCTATCATTCCTCTTCTCCACCATATGCCTCAGTGTGGTGGTCCCCATCCACTCTTTCATTTCAATTTTCGCTTCCTCTGTAAGGTTCTCCTTCTTCCTCATTCCACCCACTGTCTGTCTGTCTGTCATTCCTTGATTATGCTGGGATTGTCCCTCATCCCATTCCAGGGCTGGACTGGGGGAGAAATAGGACCCGGGCACTTTTGGCTCAAAGGGGTCCCTCCTAATCAGCGGCACAGAACGGACTCACCGGTGGGCCTGCACCCTCGTGGGCCCCTAATTTCAGAGATGTAAAAAAAAACAAAAAAAAAAACGTACATATATTTTTGGTCATTTCTGAAAACAGGGGCCCACAAGAGTGCAGGGCCTATCGGGAAATGCATGGTATGCCAGATGGCCAGTCCAGCCCTGTCCCATTCACTGTCTGTCATTCATTCCTCAATTGTGTTTCAGTGATGGGTGATCTCACCTTGCTTGATGGGACTCAGCGTAGAGAGTGTGTGTGCTTTCACTGTACACGTTGCCCTGATGGGTAATCTCCTTCAATTACAAAACACAGACAGTCACACGCTCTCCCACACTTCCTCTTCCTTATTCTCGTCTTGTATATTTTTTCACTCCCTTTTCTTTCATTCTCGGGGGCAGCGTGTACCTGTGAGTTTTTCAGAGCAGCAGCAGGCGGCGGGTGGCGGGCGGGCCAGTCGGTAGACAGGCGGGAGGGCAGGCAGGCGGGCGGGAGGGAGGTTTCATTTCATTTCCGTGGGGAGCTTCACTTAAGGACGCGCTGTCAAGGTGTGAATAAAGGAGATAATGAAAGGTAATCCCACAGAGGTGACCTCCCATCCGAGAGGAGCTGCAAACGACTCCACTATCACCACCAACCCTTCCCTTCCCTCCCCTCCACTACCCTCCCCCTCTCATCTCCTGTTCCTAGTCTGCACGTCTCTCTTCCACTCCTCTCCCCTTCTCTCCTCTGCGTCCCTTCCCCTCTTACTCCTTTTTTATCCACACTTCTCCTCCACTCCACTACCACTTCCTCCCATCGCCTCTCCTCCCCTCCTCCACCTTTCATCCCCTGTTCCGTGTCTACATTTCACTCCTCTCCTCCCCTTTCCTCCGTCTTTCATCCACTCTCCTCCTCATCTCCACTATCACCCTCTACGTCCCCTCCCCTCTAATCTCCTCCCCTCGCCTCCGCTCATATCCCCTGGCCCTTGCAGGCATTTCTCTCAAATCCTCCCGTTACCTCTCTCATCCACACTCCCCCTCAACACCACTATCCTTTCATTACCTCCCCTCCATTCCATTCTGTCCTCTCCTCATCTGCACTCCTCTCCTCTCATCTGCACTCTTCTCTTGTCCTCCTCTCCTCTCATCTGCACTCCTCTCTTGTCCTCCTTTACTCTCTCCTCCCCTCCTTTGCCCTACTATCCTCCCCGTCCCGTCCCTTCTCTTCACTAACCTCTCCTCCCTCCATTCCCAAAATTCTGTCCATCTTTCTCCTCCCATCCCCTCCCTTCTGGTCCCCTGCCAAATTATGTCCTGTACCCTCCTCAATCTCTCCTCTTATACCTCCTCTCTCATTCTATTCTCCTGTCTCCTCCCCTCTATACTCTCTCTCTCTCTCTCTGTCTCTCCCTCTCTCTCTATAAATATATATATATTTATAATATATACGAAATAAATAAAGAAAGAAAGAAAGAAAGAAAGGAAGAAAGAAGATTGACATACAAGGGTGTTTCTAAACGCCAACACATTTGGCATGTGAAAGTCAAATGAACATCAGCTCACATCAGATCAAATTATAATGATGCTCCGACAAGCGGGTGGGTAACTGACATTGTGGAAAAGTCTAAAAGACGGCTTGCTATAAAATAGAAAAAACCCTCCCTACGCTTCGGCACTACAAGGCTGTTTTCAGTCACTTCTCATTTGAGGCCATGTCATGTTAGACTTGACTTGGACTGACATATGCAAAGCTGTTAATTTAAACAAAGCACACATTGTGCGTGTAGCCCACTTGAATACAACATTCAGTATCACTATCATTTACACAATCAGTCAGCGATATTATGCAGCATGGCTTGCCATAATGTGGGTAGTGTCATGGCTTGCCATAATGTGGGTAGTGTCACCGTTTTGGTCTAAATGTCTTGTATGATTCCTGAAGAAATCCCTTCCAAACGGTTTATCAATGTCTATCTTTCGAGCATCACATTTAGTTTTTTGTTTAAAATACTGACTTGTATAAGGTAGAGTATATTTCCAGCCCACTTGCTAGCATCGGAGAGTTAAACATAGGCAATCGTCACATTTAAGCAAAACAGACAATGACAATGACAAGTTTTTTTAAAAAGAGGTTGTCGAACTCTCAACCAGTGGGCCCCGCATGGCAGTTACACAATTATTAGCATTTGAAGCGGTGAGGGACTATAGCAACTTCAAAGGACTTCAAAATGATAAACGACTTCCTTTATCACACAGTAGCAATTATCAACCAATTAGAAATCTTCCCTCCGACACTTTATTTTCTTAAGGTTTTCTTCTGTCTTTTTTTTTGGGCTGCTTGTCCTATCTGTGAAATGATGCAATCAGACGGGGTCCCCTGCATCAGTAGTATTAATTAAACCTCACACATGCATATATGCATAGACACACACACACACACACGCACACGCACACGAACACACACACACACACACACACACACACACACACACACACACACACACACACACACACACACACACACACACACACACACACACACACACACACACACACACACACACACACACTAATTATTGACAAAGCCCAAATCCCTCCCAGGCAATTAATGCCCCTGCCTGTTAATTATGTGCAGTGTG
>NC_085876.1:27853551-27856051 GCF_034702125.1 Engraulis encrasicolus | reverse complement strand
TGCGCACTTTGTCGCGAGTGGCGCGAGAACCATTAATGACGTCATCACTTGCGACAGACTATTCATACTTCAAAAGCGCTTTCGCTCGCATTGTCGGAAGTGCCCTCTGCTGTTCATGAGAGAAACAGCAGTATTTTTCGCAACTCGCAGCGTGAGTTCTACGGATGTATAAAATAGAAAGCCAAACACGGCTGCTGTAGGGCTACTGAACGTCTGACTTGTGACTCACCACATTGAAACATATATTTTTTGTTGTAGCCTACATTGCCAGATCATTCCAAGACCATGTGAGAGCATTGTTCTGGCGGCAGAATTTATAAATAGATCGCCGAACACAACGTGCTTCTGAACAAAGTAAACAATTGTTTCACTGAACAACATTTAAGAGAGAAGATAAAATAACTCTCTATGACATTTTATTATCCTCAAAATGATACAGGATCCATTCTGTAGTAGCCTACAGTAGTTGTAGCCTCTCTTCGCAACTCCTGCTTTGTCTGCCTACCTGCGTGGTCGCTGGTGGCGCACGACAAGTTACAAAAAATGTGGGGTGCACGACGTCGCGACATGGCAGCTCGCGCCACGGCGTGTGACGTCATTTTGGGTCACGTGACGGCGCGAGTGAGGTCGCGAGTGAGGTCGCGAGTGAAGTATGAAGGAGGGTAGCGCCAGTCACGACAAGTATGAATCCCCCTTTAAGTAGCTACCCGGGTATTGATGACGGTTGTTTGTGGATTTGCAGCTGTAACGGATGCCAACTACCAGAGTTTGACGGTAGAGCGTTAGCTCTCACCACATGACGAATCAGCAAGCCGGACCACGACAGCACGGCCTGTGCTGCACCGCATGCCCAAAATCACCCTTTATTAGTGGCAACAATTGCTACGTTTACATGAGACATTTAATTCGGAATTAACTGACTGGATAAAGCTAAATTCTGCTTTGAAAACTTCATGTAAACACCTCTTAATTTGGAATTAACTGAAAGATCAAAGTAAACTCGGCAGAGTTTTGACTTTGGAATATTAGGATACTTTCCCTGCTGAAACCTCAAACGGATGAGGTAGCACTTAGCTATCAGCCTAAAGGCATGTTTTTGCGTGTGTATTTTTTTTGTCTAAAAAGACGTGCCCACATAGCCCACCCCAGTAGCCTGCGCATTGTGCACATCTTTCCAAATAATGGGGTGTTGGACCAATGGGATTCTTGTAATGCTCCTCTATGGCTTATCGTCAGAGTTATGGGCTGTCAAACTAATGGGCTGTTGGACCAATGGGCCGACACTGGTAGGACAACTATCAGCTAGACCTTTATCTCAGAGGTATCATACCTGGGGCCTATACTACAAAGCTGGTTCAGGAGTAAGCCAGGTTAAGTTAAGAGGTAAATCATCGTAGAACCCTGGAGTCCTGTGTATTCTTGAGAAAATGAGGACTGCAGGCTCTTCTATTAGATGATTTACCTCTTAACTTAACCTGGTTTACATGCTACAGGGCTGTTGTGACTGGGAGATCGCAAGTTCAAGCACTGAGTGGTAAGGATGACCTTGGTTACACAAGCGTGTGGTACATGGTAGATTTCTTTAAAAGGCAGATTATAAAGAGAGGCAATAAGATGCAATCAAGTCTGTTGATTGGACACAAAACACCTTCACCCATGTGCTCAGGTGGCACAGCACACGTTTCCACATTTCCACAATGCTTTGTTTCCACAGCAACCAGCGTCTTAAAATCCTTACCCAATACTAAGGTCACTCTGAGAGAGAGAGAGAGAGAGAGAGAGAGAGAGAGAGAGAGAGAGAGAGAGAGAGAGAGAGAGAGAGAGAGCCTTGTCAATTGAAAGTGTTTATATTTTACAACCACGGTGGCCTTGCTTGCTTTCTGATTGGCTCTGTGCAAGCCAATTTTTTTTCTGTCTTTTTATTGGCCAGTTTCGGTGTGGGATGAAGACATTGACGTCCATCTGTACCCACAGTAACCCTGGATGTCAGAATTGGATGAGGAAACTCACATACGCACGCACGCACGCACGCACACATACACGCACACACACACACACTCAGTCAGAGGTGGAGGTGGTCTGAGCCAAAGCCGCAGCTGCTGCACCTGCAGTCTAATCATCAAGAGCTCATGCAGAGGTTTTGCGAAGACAGACGCACACACACACGCACGCGCACACACACACACACATGCGCGCATGTCAGAATTGTCAGAACACACGCACGCATGTCAGAACACACGCACGCAGGGTAGACACATAGGTACGCATGCACACATGCACACACACACACACGCACACACACAGACACACACACACACACACGGGGGCAAAGGCAGAGGTGGTGCACCTGCAGTCTGGTCATCAAGGTCTCACGTGGAGGGAGGACGTGTGTGTGTGCGTGCGCGTGCATGTGTGTGTGTGTGTGTGTGTGTGTGTGTGTCCCATGTGAAGGGAGGTCTGGCAAAGGTTGGCCATTTTTTACTCTCCTCCCCTGAGACGT
>NC_085876.1:27848551-27851051 GCF_034702125.1 Engraulis encrasicolus | reverse complement strand
TTGCCTCACAGGGAGAGAGGGAGAGCCAGAGGGCGGGAGAGGAGAGGATATGTTTGATGGAGGATTTTGCCCACGTAGCGTTCTTGTCCTCTCTCTCTCACACACTCTATATATTTCCTTTCGTCTTTTTTTCCAACACCATCCCACCTTTGAGATCCCCGAACAATCGGGGAGTCTGTGAGAGCCCTTTTTTGCAGTCAAAGCATTACGCGTTTTATGGTTTGAGGCATTACGCGACGCCTGCACGTTGATGATCTACGCCCCGGCGAGAGCTTTTAAACTGAGTGGCATGGGCCTCCTTCTCACTGACCGCAGACATATGATCCGTAGCCAGCCTCCCCCACCCCCACCCCCCTCTCTGCCCAGGCCCTCTGCTAACATGCTGGACCAGGGTAGCCAACAGGGGGGCAACAAAAGGGTCACTTGTCCTGGGCCCAGGGTACCCAAAATTGCATCCCCATTACATTGTATATATTAAGTGGGGGAGGCCCTTTCAGATCTCTTTATCATAAGGATCTACTGTTCCCACCATTGCCCAGGAACTCTGCTAACACGCTGGACCAGGGTAGCCAACAGAGGGGAAACAAAAGGGAAAGTTGTCCCGGGCCTAGGGAAAGGGTTACCCAAAATTGCGTCCCTTTTACATTGTAGTATATATTAAGTGAGGGATGGCCTTTCAGATCTCTTTATCATATGATCTACATTGCCCAGGCCTTCTGCTATGAATACTATGGTCAGTTGTCCAGGGCCCAGGGAGCTAGGAGGCCCAGAATCGAGTCCCCATTACATTATATTTAGGGGGGGGGTTCAAATTACTTTGTCCCGGGCCTGCTGCCTATAGTCCCACTGCGATAGCCGGATTAATGCATAGGCTATATGGCTGCAGCCTAGGGCCCCCCACCTGCCAGAGGGGTCCCCAATTGGCCAAAAGTGAAAAATTGTGCAATTGTGACATGTGAATCCTCTGTTGTGTTGAGTACCGTTAGTAGACATGTTATCCTTAATTCCTAACTCTTAATTATGTAAATTTGTCTTCTGCGGGGGCCCACATAACCTGTAGCCCAGGGGCCCCAGGCCATCTTAATCTGTCCCTGCCCACAGCGACACTAAAAGTCTGGACCCATACAACGGGACCAAACACACTGTGGTGAAAAACACTAACCGCTTGTCAGCAACACTTACATGTAAGGCTAAGCAGAGCAGAACTCACAAAATGGCCACGTCGTGATAGACCTGGGTGGGGTGGGATTGCGTTGCGTTGCTCATGGCCGTAACTCGATCGTCGCAGATTTTCAGTCTTAGCCCTTTAAATAGGCCGCCTGAGTGATGAGAATTCCTTACAAAAGGCCCAAGGAGGGCGAATGTTTTCCCGTTCCATTATTTTCAATTTGAAACAGGCGCACACAATGACTTAGTATAGGAGGGGTGGCTTTAACGGCTGTACACTTAATTTGAAGTCATAAAATGAAAGTGTTACATTCCCTCAACCTTTTCATTTATTTTACAAACCCTGAGATCTTTATCATAATATATAACCTCATGTGTCGTGTCTTGAATACAATATGTATTATTACTCACATATTTTTTCGATCAACTCTTGAAAAAACGGCCCTATGGGTGTGAGCAACTGGATCTACATTTGTGGTAGAAGGGACACATTCTCAATTGCTATTCTTGTTTTTTTTCTTTATTATCACAACACACAGACAGTTGCTTCAGCCTAAGCCTTCTTGGGCATCTTACCCTTACTCTTACTGTAAAATATTGTTTCTCAAATTGGGCTCTAGAGCCCCCTGGGGGGCATTAGGGAGCCCTAGGGGGCATTGAGAAAGAAACAGCTGAGAGGGGTGACGCTCAGTTACTAATGAGGGCATTAGCCTATTTTATTTGTAATACTAAAGGGGGCTGTTGGGAGTCTTATGATGAGGTCAAGTAGGCATTGGGAGGCTTGTGATGACATCAAGGGACCGTTTGTTCAAAATGTTTGAGAATCCTAAAATGTAAAATATATCAGGGCACAGAAAATCCCCAGAACTCCAAGGAGTAGATTCCTTCAAACCTTCCATCGGCCCACCAAATGCTCCATCACCCCTGACTGTTCAAACACACACATGCGCACACGCACACGAGCGCGCGCACACACACACACACACACACACACACACACACACACACACACACACACACACACACACACACACACACACACACACACACACACACACACACACACACACACACACTCACCACCACCACCACCACCTTCTCTCTCTCTCTTCTCTCTCTCTCTCTCTCTCTCTCTCTCTCTCTCTCTCTCTCTCTCTCTCTCTCTCTCTCTCTCTCCCTCAAATAACACTCTACCCCAGCAACCACATCCTTCTCCCGTGATCCAATGCATCCAAACACCCACACATGACTAAATGACTGTTAATAACATGTGTCTGTCATCTGACATGACAAATGGAGTCCTGCTAAACCAAAGCTGTACACATCATCAACA
>NC_085876.1:27823551-27846051 GCF_034702125.1 Engraulis encrasicolus | reverse complement strand
GGACACATTGGTCAACAGCAGGAGGTGTAGGAGGAGGAGGACAATATGAATTGGACTTACTGAAAAGAGGAGGAAAAGAAGACAGAGATAGGAGGAGAAAGAGAGAGAGAGAGAGAGAGAGAGAGAGAGAGAGAGAGAGAGAGAGAGAGAGAGAGAGGGAGATAGTGAGTCAGAGAGAAATGAAGGTTGAAGGGTCTCTCGTGACTAATGACGCAGACTCACGAGGTAGCCTGACCGCTGTCGGTCAGGGCAATGGAGAGAAAGAGAGAAAAAGATGAAGATAAAGAGAGGACACGCGCAAGAGTGAGAGAGCGAGAGAGAGGGAGAGAGAGAGGCAGAGACATAGACAAAGAGAGAAAAGTAAATATAATCACTCCGAGATAGAAAGAGTGAGAGAGGCAAAGAGAACGAGAAAACGAGAGGGGGAGGAGGGAGGGATGAGGAATGAAGAGAGGAAAGGCCAGGGCATGTAGAGTACAGTTGAGTACAGAGTACAGTAGAGTTGATGGAAAATCTTTATCTGCGGTGGCGTGGGTGCCGAGAAAGGGAAGAGATGTTTGAACAGCTGGCTCTGCGGCTAAGGCCCGCTACAGTACGCCGTCCCGGCTTGCCCTCATCTCCTCTCTTCTCAACACTCCCACTTTTAACACCTTTAACATTTCTCTCCATCTCTCACTCACGCACTGTGAAACTTTTTTTTCCAGTCAGTCCAGTCTTTTCTTTTTTTCATATACAATTTTCCGTGCTAGTCTTCAAGTCTTCATTTTCGAGAGACCATAAGCCAGGCCAGCCAGGCGACCGTCTCTGCAGGAGACTGACCTCCTCGTTGAGGGCCTGGAGCAGTGAGTTCACACAGTAGTGGCAGTAGTGCCAGAGAGAGTAGAGAGAGAGAGGTTCCATTGGCCCATTGTTTCCTGGTTCTATTATGCCCCCCCTTAGGCAGACCTAGGCAGACCTAAGGACTGTTCTATTCAATGCTAGGAGCATTATGACATGACCCTTTAGGCAGACCGGAACCTGGTCGTGTTAGGTGCCCGTAGCAACCTATTACATTGGCATATCTCTATATACTTAAAGAATCTCTGGTAGTGCTGTACTGTATCTCTGCAGACGGGCAGTTGTCGCCTGTCTTGCCAGCTTGTTACAGTAGCCACTCTCCTGACCCCTCCCCTGTGAGACAGAAGACAGACACGCCATCTGAAGAGAAGGGTGAGCATGTCCAGCCCCGAAATGTCTGTGCACAACACTGCACACACGCACGCACACACGCACGCACGCACACACACACACACGCACGCACGCACGCACGCACGCACGCACACACACACACATCAGAGAGCTGCCAACAGACATCCAGGGTCAAAACTCCCCCATAGGACGGTTTCACATCAGAGCTTGGCGTGGCGGCAGTGAGAAGACGGCAGTCTGTCTGCCTAGTTTCGACCGGTGTGTTCTACTTTGTCATATATTTCAACGGGACACAGCCGGTTGCCACTGTCAAAATTCCGCTCGAGTTGGATTTTCCAAATGCAGCGCAGCATTGAGCCGTCTCCCGCACTACCGCCTTGTTGGTGTGTGGAGGGACAGATCTGTTTCCATGTATTTGATTCGATTTTACGATTTGATTCCCGACCTAGTTGGTGGGGGGAGTAATTAACCAGTGCTCTCCTCCCTATCCTCCTCCATGACTCCCCCCCCCCCCCCCCCCCCCCCACCCCCCCCCCCCCCCCCCCCCCCCCCCCCCCCCCCCCCCCCCCCTTTGGTATTGAAAAATAAGATAGACTATTGCCCCCCATTTGGAACTGAGTGCAACCCATCTCAGCTGTCTTCTTCTCAATGCCCCACCAAGGGCTCCCTAACCTCCCTTGAGAAACACTACAACTCTGCGGCTGAACTACATACTCTTATCTTAGTCAGCAGCAGGCAACCAAGATGGTGGTCTCTCTCTCTCTCTCTCTCTCTCTCTCTCTCTCTCTCTCTCTCTCTCTCTGCCTCCTCTCTCTCTCTCTCTCTATATATATATATATATATATATATATATATATATATATATATATATATATATATATATATATATATACAGTCCCAAGAAAAAGTTTGTACACCCTTTGAAATGTCTTACCTTTCTGTCAAAATTGGTCATAAAACATGGTCTGATCTTCCCGGAAATCACAAGAAGGAACAACCAGAGTCTGTTTTAACTAATTCAACCCAAACATTTATAGGTTTTCATATTTTCATTGGCCATAAGATGTAAACATTCACAGGACAGCAAGGCATAAGTAAGTACACCCTTGCGTTCAATAGGTTTTAACCCCAAGTTAGTCGCAATAAACCTCAAACAGATGTGTCCTGTAGTTGCAGATCAGATTAACAAAACAATCTGGATGTATCTGGTCTCCCTCTTTAGAAAACTGCCTCTCGTCAGCAAGGTTTATGGGATGTCTGGAGTGCATAGCTTTCTTGACTTCATGCCATATAATCTCAATTGTTTTTTTGTCAGGGCTTTGACCGGGCTATTCCAGAATGTGTATTTCATTATTATGAAGCCATTCTAAAGTCGATTTGCTTCTAAAGTATGGGTTGTTGTCACATTTCAGCACCCATCCTCTTGTGTGCTTCAACTGTGTGACAGACTACCTCACTTTTTTCTGTAAAATATCTCGATACACTTCTGAGTTCATTGTTCCACTGAAAATAGCAAACTGAAAAGGGCCTGAGGCACCAAGGTAGCCGCATATGATGATGCTCCCGCTACCATACTCAAAGATGGAGATGATGTTTTGGTGAAGGTGTGGTTCTCCAGTTCTCCTCCAAACATGACATTTTGTGTTCCCCTGAACAATTCAACGTTGGTTTCAACGCTGGTCTACAGAATATTTTCAGTAATTCTATGAAGCATTTAAATGCTTTTTCGCAAACCTCAAAGGTGCAGCAATATTTTTTGGACAGAAACCCCATTAATTTTAGATTGGCAGAATGAATCCCATTTTTAGCTATTCTTGGTTACATCTGCTCTTCTGAATATGGTGGCGGGAGCATCATTATATGCGGCTACTTTGCTGCCTCAGGCCCTTGACAGTTTGCTATTATCAGTGGAACAATGAACTCAAGTTTATTGTGATATTTTACAGAAAAAACGTGAGGAAGTCTGTCACACAGTTGAAGCACACAAGAGTATGGGTGCTGAAATGTGACAACAACCTATACTTTAGAAGCAAATCGACTTTAGAATGGCTTCATAATAATGAAATACATATTCTGGAATAGCCCAGTCAAAGCCCTGACAAAAGACAATTGAGATTATATGGCATGAAGTCAAGAAAGCTATGCACTCCAGACATGCCACAAACCTTGCTGACGAGAGGCAGTTCTCTAAAGAAGAGGGAGACAAGATACAAACAGATTGTTTTGTTAATCTGATGTGCAACTACAGGACAAGTCTGGTTGATGCTATTGCAACTAACTGAGGGTTAAAACCTACTTAATGCAAGGGTGTACTTACTTATGCCTTGCTCTCTTGTGAATATTATGGCCTTATGGCCAATACAAATATGATAACATGTAAATGTTTGGGTGGAATTAATTAAAGCAGACTCTGATTGTTCCTTCTTGAGATTTCCGGGAAGATCAGACCATGTTTTATGATCAATTTGGACAGAAATGTAAGAAATTTCAAAGGGTGTACAAACTTTTTCCTGGGACTGTATCTCTCTCTCTCTCTCTCTCTCTCTCTCTCTCTCTCTCTCTCTCTCTCTCTCTCTCTGCCTCCTGTCTCGGGACCACACTAGGGAGGCAAGAACAGGGAGGGCTGGAAAGGTGGCAAATTGCTGCCAAGGACTCTGAGGGCCTCACTGGCCGAAACTCCCCCTCACTGTGGTCTGAATGAAATACACTGGCATCTGCCCACTGACACAGAAGGACCAGACCAGGCTCCTCCTACAAATCTGAAGGACCACACCAGGCTCCTGCACATCTGATGGTCGTCTTTGGCACAGACTGATGCTGTTACAGCCATTTCTGCCAGGGCTGCTGACGGCTTTGACTGGGCCCAGGACACCTGAGTCATCTGAAAGGGCCCCCCTATCTCATACATACAATGTAATGAGGACGAAATTCTTGGTCCCTTCTCTACCCAGGCCCGGGGCAAGTGACCCATTGACAATGACAATGGGAGTTGGAGTTTCGCAAATGGGCGTTCACTTTCATACATTCAGAACAGAAGAGAATAGAATTCCTCAAGACTTCAACTTGAACATTGTGCACAAAGAAATGAGAAGCTTTGCTCATTTTCGCTCTTAAGGGACATGCGGCCTGTTTTCATGTGACTGGTCACATATGTGGACATGCACGCGTGCGCGTGCGCACACACACACACACACACAAGTAGAGAGTACCTCACTTTAAATCACAGCATGCGTTACATCAGAAGCGGAAAAAGGCTGAACCGTTGTGGGTCGACACTCCTCCAAAATCCAGACAGCAAGCCGAAGAGCGAAAATAACACCATGAGGTCATAATTGAGCCGGCATTAAGGGAATAAATTAATCTTTGTCGACCCCGAAACAGCGTAGTAATTTCAACCCCAGATAGCAATTAATGACATTTTAAGATACAGTTAACTTCAAACAAGGGCAATTTTTGCACCCAATTACTATGTTGCGGTCTCCCCGTTCTGTAGTGTCTCCATGATTCATTGCTTTTAAGACGGAGGAGGGCTGAGAAGCGGATGAGAGCCAAGAAAACCATGACCACATAAGAGGAAGAGCGAGCACTATGCCTCAACAGCCATGGCACAGTGTCAGATATATAGTATAGGCCTACTGCCCTACAAAGGCAAAGTGCTAGTAACTAGAGTACATGTTTTGTCACAAATGAATTTAGACTGAAAATTGGTTTCATAACACCTCCTTTATCTTTTGACAAAGCCATATGGTTCAAATGTGTCCCGTATTAAAGATATTGCTACATGTAGTGTGTGTCAAATTTGCAGTAAGTACAATATCCAACCTAATACCAGTACCTTAAAGGGACACTGTGCAGGAAATGGTCAAAAAGGGTACTGCAACTATGTTGCTCATTGAAACTGGGCTGCCTATTGCCAAATTTGATCTTTACATGAAAGTTTTCTAAGTAATAAACAAATATTTTCTAGTATGGTCCAAGTAGAGTCATTTTTGCAGCTAAAAATGGCTATTTTTGGAAATTCAAAATGGCGGACCATGGAGAAGATCCCCCTTTTCATGTATGAAAAGTGCAATTTTCCCAGTCATAATGAATACTTAGAATTTGATGATGGTGGTAAGTATTCATGAAAAAGGTAACATTAGTGAATGGGCAGCATGAATTCTGAAAATTAACGACTAAAAATCTCACACAGTGTCCCTTTAAAGGCTTTCAGTTTCAATCTTGGCATAGTTACTGCTTTGCCTTTGTTGGGCGGTATAGTCAGCCACTCCTGCCCCTTCCACTCTTCATACTCCTGAATTAAAACTCCAAAGCTGCCGTTTTCTCATCTTCCATACTTTTTTAGTCATTAGATTAGGCCCTACATTACATTACACTCAGCTGACACTTTAATCCAATTCCACTTACATATTAGCCTGATTATCATCGACTTTCAAATTTCTTCGAGACTTGGTCTGACCAACAGCATAACAATGAACTTTTCGCAAATGGCATGGTTGACCCGCCTCCCTTGGTTTGCTAATTGTTGTTTGTTTCCCAACAAAGTTGGAGGAGTTCCCAAGTCCTGGCTACTTACATATACCGCAGGGCATTGGTTACAGTCCCTGGAGCAGTGCGGGGGTAGGTGCCTTGCTCAAGGGCATGCAGCAGAGGGAGGACGAGAATAAGTACATTCGATTCCACATCAACGTATGCATGCGCATTTAGACAGCAATGCACCCTGGATGAAAATGCTGCATGACGGTTAGATTTCCTGTCAAACTTCAAAATTTCGTCGACGTTGCGTTGACGAGGTGACATGTCACATGGTGTAAAACTATCGCGGGATGAATGCGGCTGCAGTCAGATCTTGCAACCTCTGCAGTTGCTTATCCCCTTCAACGCTCGTCTGCGGACTGCCTCCGAGGTCACACGCCCATGAACTGGTTGGTCAACAACTCACTCACGTGTGTATATGGGTCTTGTCTCACACCTCTACACACGTTTGCGCAGGTCCCCACTTCAGCTCCTCCTCACTGCCTGTCCCCCCACTCCTCACACGTGGTGTGTTAGTAGAGCAAATCGGTGCAAGCTCATCGTCTCGTTCATATTTGTGGCCGACTGTAAATGCGCTGTATTTAATAACACCCACATCGTGACAACAAGTTCTCGCTGACGTGCCTTTCGCAACGTCGACGCTCGCAACAAAGTCGTATGCGCCTATTGTCAAGGGTGAGGGTTGAACCTGCAACCCTGTGATCTACAGTCCAATACCCTAACCCAGGGGTATTCAATTAAATGTCAATGAGGGCCAGTTTTTCAACTTCCTCCCAGTAAAGGGGCCAAATTTTCCATATGTATCAAGGTTGGCGACTGTCAATGATAAAAATACGGTACACTTCATTGATGTGTGTGTGTGTGTGTGTGTGTGTGTTTGGGGGTGGTTTCGGGTCCTCCCCCAGAAAGTTTTGCATTTCTTAGATGTAATTTCCTATATTTTAAGGTCCCATGTCCCGTTTCAGCTCGATACGGAACCTGTACTTTTTTCTCTAAATTCTGAAAAACATTCAGTATTTCAAGGGGCTTGTGCGGGGCCAGAGCCTTGCTGTCCAAGGGCCGCATTTGGCCCCAGGGCCGCCATTTGAACAGCCCTGCCCTAACCATTACACCTCGACTGGCTCCTCTGCTCTTCACACTCCTGAATGAAAAACCCACCGCTGCCGTTTTGTCATCTTCCATACTTTTTAAAGTCATGCCAATCTCATTCTCTCACTTCCTCGTTATGCTGATGGATGTCTTCTTTCCCGCTTTCATGTGGAAAATGAGGGAACATTACAGCAGTGAGCCTCTTTGTGTGTGTGTGTGTGTGTGTGTGTGTGCGTGCGCCTGTGTGTGTGCGTGCGTGTGTGTGGAGATGGTGCCAGGGCTGTGCCTATGCCTGTGGTGCATGCCAGCCAGAGTCGTTCAGCAAGCCAATTTCTGTGAACGATGCCAGTCAGGAAAGCTGTCAGTCCATCAACCGCAGCTCATTATCATCGGTTAAACGTGCACCACAAGTGCTTCTGTGTGAATATGTTCTCTGACTCCTCGATCCTCACTCCTTTGGGTGGTTAAGATGTGCAGATGCACATGACACTGTAGAGTGCCAAGAGAATACACACGCACGCACAGACAGACAGACAGACAGACAGACAGACAGACAGACAGACAGACAGACAGACAGACAGACAGACAGACACACACACACACACACACACACACACACACACAAATACAAATAAACACGCACTTCGACTCCTCCTTTTTGACGGGAAGGTGAAAAGCCGGGGTGTGAATTCCTGTAATGTCAGATCGGCGTGTTCCTTTTTCTTCTGGGTTCACCCTGTGCCCACCACCGCCTGAGCAGCGAGGGAGCAAAAGGAGCGTACCGTACCACCGGGTGCCAAGTCACTGAGCTGCTGCCTCCTCCTCCCTCCACCTCCTTTTCCTCCACCATCACCACCATCACCTCCTGCTCCACCACCTCCACTATCACCTCCTCCTCCACCACCACCACCTCCTCCTCCGCCCCCACTGCGGGTTGCCAAGTCACCATACTGCCACCTCCTCCTCCCTTCACCTCCTTCTCCTCCACTATCACCTCCTCCTCCACCTCAACCTCCACCTCCTCCTCCACTACCAAGTCACCATACTGCTGCCTCCTCCACTATCACCCCCTCTTCCACCACCACCACCTACTCCACCTCAACCTCCTCCTCCACCTCCTCCTCCACCACCAAGTCATCATACTACTGCTGGCTCCTCCACCACCCACCACCACCTCCACAACATGGCACCATAGTAAGATAACAAGACGACTTGAACCGTCTATCGCGTTTGTGCATGACGCCCTTGCATGTTGACCAGAGGCGAGTCTAGTGTCAGTGGGGGCCCCAAGCAAAAACGTAAAATAATGGACAATCTAAACAAATCGGTGCTATTATAGTTTAAAGTTGAGCTACTTTTCACCGTGTAGTGGCTAGGGGGCCCCAAGCGGCTGCCTGCCTAGCCTGGTGACATGATGCGCCTCTGATGTTGACTCGTGTGACAGGTTAGGCTTAGGGATGCTTTTGGTCTGTGCACAATTTCACAACAATTTCTCCCAGCAACACCCATCACATGCTCAGAGGGAAATGTCAAGCTATTTGGGGGCCCTAGACAAAGAGGGAATAGGGCCCCTTAACCCTCATCTTCTCCTCAGACTTCGGCAATATGTGAGCGATATTTCATTAGCAAGTAGCCTTTTTTGGTCATTGAATTTAGGTGGTTTCTGCCACTCAGCTGGGGGCCCTTGGCAATTACCTTGTTTGCTTGCCTTGTTGTGAAAGGCCTACCAATCTCCCATCACCACCCCCCTCGTTCTCAGGCTGATGTGTGTGCTTGGTGTAGGAGGAGGATAACATAACAACACATCTCAACACTTCTCCAGCCCTTTCACACAGTATTTCTTCACCATGTTTGTTTTTTTCCATCCTCCTCACACACAATCACATGCTTCTCACTGTAATAACAAAAAGAAAGACAGTTCTGGAAGAGTGTATCCGCTGGCACTGGTAATTGAGATTGATATGGTACAGGGAACCTTTTTAACCCTGCCAGTGGCACATGATTACTCTGCTCAAAACCACAATAGAACAATGTCATCTGACATGAATTAGCAGCACACACAAAAAAATGTGAATAACAACAACCCGTCATGCAAGATGTATCCAAGACGACGGCTTAGCATTGCCGACACGGTTTTCTGCAAAGTGTCTTCAGTAGACCTCTGCATCACGCTCCAAGTACCAGGCAGTGTATACACACAGTGCCGTTTAGCCCCAGATCAGTTATGATTGTGGAGCTGATTACATTTTTTCCTCCCCCTCCTCCTCTCTATAACTGTTATACAGTACAATGGCAGCAGGAAGTTGTGAATTTTTCCATTGTGGTTTCGCCATCAGACCACCTCAAAGGGCTCTCGACTTCTGCATCTGCATCTGGCTTCAATGCTCCTGTGATTGTTTTTTTACTGTACTGCCGCTCAGAGCTGGACGGGTACAAAAAAAATCAGGCCTAGTATTTTCAGCCAAGGACCAGTCTGACCTCTCCGAGTCAGATTTAAATATTTATTTTGGCAGTTGTGATCAAAATAGCTCGTCATAAAAACATGACTAAGAATGTTGTGACAGTCTCTCTCAATGCCTTGCGGACCAGTCTTAGCTGTTTCTGTCCGGCCTGATTATTTTGTCCCCAGTCCAGTCCAGCTTCCGCCTCTGGTCCTCCTCACTAGAAGATGAATGGAATGGCATTTGATCCAAACACATGCTTCCATAAACACGGAGAGGGGGCACGATAAATGCATCTACAGTGCAAACGGAATGGTCGTTTTGCTAAATGGCAGTGAAGACATGATAGTGTGAGAGGGAGGACATGGAGAGCGAGAAACATAAAGCATTTTTAATGTTGACAACAGCTCCTTTGAAATCTGAACATTAACTCTCTTTTTTTTCTTGGCTTTGATTTTCTCGGTAATTAATCATTTCCTGGAGCAGCGTGTAATTTACATTTCATTTCATGTCATTTACCAGATGGCCATTTGGCAGTGATTTTAACATGTGAGGAGCCGTGTTCTGCAACTGAAATATTCCCAGAATATGGCCTCTTGTTATGTGAATTCATTTTCTTTCCCATCAGCATTGCAATTCCCTTGCAAGTGACATCCGCATTTATCAAAAGGCGAACAATTTTGCAAATGGTGCCATTAGGGTTAAAATGTAGGAATAAGAAAAAATCTTATATTTTCAGCTTTTGACCTCAACCACAGCACTGAATTGTGTGAATGATTATGGCAGGCATGATCAAGCCAGGTCTATGCATACAGGTTACAATACAAGACCTGATAAGGAGGGTAAAAGCTAGACAAAAAAATGCTAAAGCATAGACACTAACCACAAACAATTTGGATTTGGGATTGGACACAAGTTAAGACAACATTTAGTGTTGGCTCTCTTTGCGTATCCCACTGCTGATATACTTCTAAACATTTCGAAATGCCTTTCAACAACCCAAGGATTGATCACCCCAATAAAGCCTTGTGGAACACACATATTATTTTTTATGTCTTGTTGCATTTGGCGGCGTTTCTCAGATCCAAAGGCATAACATCCAAAACAAATGGCTGTCGAGTGGCAAATTATGTTTTGTTTTCATCTGGTTTCCTGGATTTATCGTCTATCGGACATCATCTGTGTCTTCTCTGCGTGTTCATGGCCAAACAGTGGCTCCAAGACAGAGCTTCACTCTAAAAATGTCAGGGAACGCTGTTTATTTTCCACTACTATTTCAAAATGTATTGTTTTCTTTGACTGTTCTTTCACATAGCATTCACATAGTATTCAAAATTGCTGTGGTGTGTGTGTGTGTGCTTGTGCTTGTGTGCGCGTGTGTGCGTGTGCGTGTGTGTGTGTGAATGTTCGTGCGTATGTGTGTGCGTGTGTGTTTTTGTGTGCATGGATGCATGTGGTTGTAGATTGGCCATGTACCACAATGTGAGTTGGAATGACAAACCAAAAACTCGGAAAGAGCGATGACAAGTTTTTTTCCCACTGACATCACAAACCGATGGAAGCATTTTTTTATCTTTTATTTTATTTTTGCCGTTGGCCAGGCATGGAAACAGGCAACATACTGCTACTATGTCATCCTCTTCCTCTCCCACATTCAACCTCAGCGGCCTTCCAACCTCAGCATTCCCGGCCAAGGACTTGGCCTCACACACACACGCACGCACGCACGCACGCACGCACGCACGCACGCACGCACGCACGCACGCACACACACACACACGCACACACACACTACAAGGACCATTGGCTTCGGTCGGGATGACACTCTTCCTCCCCGCCCTGACACTTCCAGCAGTGGATGGTGGTGGTGGTGGTGGACGCAGTGGTGGTGAAGTTGGAGCACTTTTCTTTTTTTCTGTCTTTCTTTTTTGTAGAGATTTACCATCTGCTCCTTGGAACAGCAGAGGACTGACACTTCTTCTTCTCTTTTCCTCTCCTCCTCTTCCTCTCTTGTCATGCCTCCTCTCCATTCCTCTTCTCTTCTCCATTTCCTTCCTCGTTTCCTTTCCTCTCCTCCCCTTGTTCTTCTTTTATTCTCCCAGCGCCATGGCTATCGGGATAACAACTGATCTCCTCTCCTCCCCCATACTCCTCCACCTCCTCCTCCTTCCCCTCTACTTCTTCTCTTCCAGTGGTACTCCTCTTCTCTGTTCTCATCTCTTTCTCTCCATTCTCTCTTCCTCCTCTTCATTCTCCCCCCCCCTACCATTCTCTTCCAGTGTAGTGCCCATGGAGATTAATAACTCCTCTATTTCTCTCCTCTTCTGCATTCCTCCTTCTCCTCCTCATCCTCCTCCTTCTGCTCCTCCTCCTCCACCACCTCCTCTTCTTCCTCCTTCAGTGCCTTGCCAATGGAGATTAATAGCAGCCATATTTATGACCCTGGGGAGGCCCTGATGCTCCAGACGCAGCAGCGCTGGCTGAGCCAAGACCGAGAGGGCTGGGAGTCAAAGAGACAGAGGACTGAGGACCGTGTTCATGACAGGCCCCCTCCACAGCACAAGCCGTGTGTGTGTGTGTGTGTGTGTGTGTGTGAGAGAGAGACAGAGAGAGAGAGTGTGTGTGTGTGTGTGTGTGTGTGTGTGTGTGTGTGTGTGTGTGTGTGTGTGTGTGTGTGTGTGTGTGTGTGTGTGTGTGTGTCTGTGTGTCTGTGTGTCTGTGTGTGTCTGTGTGTGTGTGTGTGTGTGTGTGTGTGTGTGTATGAGAGAGAGACAGAGAGAGAGAGTGTGTGTGTGTGTGTGTGTGTGTGTGTGTGTGTGTGTGTGTGTGTGTGTGTGTGTGTGTGTGTGTGTGTGTGCGTGCGTGTGTGTCACTTGCGTGTGTGTGTGTGTGTGTGTGTGTGTGTGTGTGTGTGTGTGTGTGTGGTGTCTGTGTGTGGTTGTGTGTGTTTTTCGGTGTGTGTGTCTGTGTGTACTGCGTGTGTGCATGTGTGCATGCACATGTGACAGTATGGCTTTGGCTGTGAAATGCTCCCTATAGTGTGCACTGCAGTATGTAGTGTGGTAGTCACACTGTGTGTGTCATGACATTGTGCAGTAGTACAGTGGGGGACTGAACATCTTGAGTTTTCCCAGTAGGTGGCTTTCTCTACGCATGAATGTACATGTGTGCATGCACATAAAGGATTACTACTATGAACACGTTGTGAGCAGAGTTTAGATTAGTCATATTGGTAACACTTAAGACATTTAGTTCATAGTTAGTATTATTTAAGCATTAACAAATGTTGAACCAGGCAGGCACTTTCAGTAAATGTTGATGTTAATGTTAATGTTAATGTTATGTTAATGTTAATCTTCTGGTATTAAAGCAAATCCACTATGCTATACAGTACCATCGACAGTGTTGTTGCATACCATACCTAAATAAAGCTAGGTTTATACTTGTACTGAGCCGGCCGTGACCTTACAGAAACCAGCCACCATGCCCCCCTGCTGCAGAGCTGCATGAACACCTTGCCGAGCTGAACGTATGGTTCTCCGATGGCTGAAGTGTCTGTCGTCGGCCAGTACGCTAGCGGACAGTGTGAGGTCCTGATTTGCCTGGAATTGACGTCATCGGCGCCCTTGAATTCTCGGCGGGGAAAACACGCCACACCCCCTATTGTCCTGGGAGTGCGGACTTGCCCCCACCACACCCCCCCCCACACACACACACACAAACACACCTTTGATGATGCGGTTCTGGTTACGATATGATACGATACGATATGTACGTTATGTATGTTATATACATTATGTCAACTTCAGTGCAGTGCAAGTCTTAACCTAGCTTAAGTGACTCCCATGCTGGGGTGGAGGGGGGATTAGGCCCGGGCATTTTTGACATAAAGGGGTCCCTCATAACAAGCGGATAAATCTTTAGTACGAAATGCACTATACAAATAAATATGCCTTGCCTTTCCTTGCCTTGCCCAGTCGCCATCCCTGCTTCTGGCACTCACAAGGCACGATAATGACTCTATCACCAAATGATAGTGATTATCCGAACTAAGGTCAGGTCTATTGGACCACAGCAACATACAGTAATTAGATCCCTGGCTGGCTGAACACCCCCTTGCTCTTGCTTTCTCTTTTTTTCGTCTTGTTTTACAGACTGAAAATACGAGCAGCCAAACTTAGTGTGTGCTTAGCCAAAGCAAATGGCTCCCTATCTAATTTAAGGGCCTACTACGAGCTGCTAATGTTAGCCCCCGTTCTGTTCCAGTGTTTCAGGGAGAGATAGGAGTCGTTCACTCATGTGGTGACGTCATGTGGTGAGTAGAAGGATGTGGAACCCAGGGTGGGAGGGTTAAGGGTGGAAGCTACAGGGTGGGAAAGTGTGTGTGTGTGTATCAGTGTGTGTGTGTGTGTCTGTGTGTGTGCGCGTGTGTGTGTGTGCGCGCGCACATGTGTGTGTGTGTGTGAAGGGGGAATGATTACTGTCAAAGTCATATCTATACATGTATATTAGTTAAAATTGCACATTGGAGACTGGTAAAACGCAATTTCAATCTTCTGTGTGAACCCTGTTTACATGGATTATTGACAATAAAGTACACTATGAAATGTGCAAAGAATATCATCATAATTTAAAGCTGTCCTCAACAGTGAACACCCAAACGCCCACATCATCCGCTCTGAAACAGAGTTGTACGTATAAAGTAGAACTAGGAGTACTCTTACAGATGTAATTACAGCACTAGTGGTATGGTATTTCATGGTTTCAATGTTGTAACATCATGCTACTAATGTTGTAATTATATCTGTAAGAGAACCTCTACTCTACTCTGTTCTGAAATGACAAAAAAGATCATGCTATCACACGTTTTTTTGGGACATTTTTGTTTTATAAGCATTTTATTTTGTCATTTTGTCGGTTTAGAACTGTGCCGTATCTGTCTGTATGAAAAAATATTGAGCATATTTATCATTCTTACAGTAAATGGAAATGACACACAGAGAGAATTAAGCTGTCCCTCTTTGAAGTTTATGTTTGTGGAAACCGGAGACAAGAATCTGAAATCACCGCACACAGTGCTTGGGGAGTGACGTTTAGCTGTGAGCGAGCGTGCCGCGAGTTCAGATGCAAACAGTTTCCGACATAAAAGCTCCAAATGATCCACAAAAAAGCTCCATCCCACCACGCTGTTACTCCACTAGAGATGGGATTTATGGCTCTTTAAACAGAATCCGGTTCATAGTGGCTCATTCCTTTCAAAGAGCTGTTCAAAAAACTGGCTCATTTGAACAGTATTTTAAAATGTATTCAGTGTTAACCCATTGATGCCTAAGGCAGCTGCAAAAAAGGGTGCTGAATGCCTGAGCCCATTTTAAGAAAAGCTGCCCTCAGCCTATAAAAACCTAAATATCTCAGCTTCTGAAGCATATAAAAATATGCACCAAGTTGCATTTAAACGCTAAGACCCTCGTGTTTCATTAGAATGTGTTCATTCATCTCAAACAAACGGAGATTTTCAATAAAGTTGTCTCAAATCTCATGAGCCTGAATGTTGCGTAATGCAGCTCCAGGTGGCAGGGCCAATGTTGCGCAACGCAACAACAGGCATCAATGGGTTAAGAAGATATGCATGTAGCCTCTTACTGCAACAGGGGTCGCCGGCGACCCTATTCAGTTGCTGAACATGCTTAACTACATCATAACAACATTGCTGTGACATTACAGAGAGCCATAGTGCTGCGCTAAGGAGTTAAAAAGCCACCTTTGGCTCATGGTGTCCAAACGGTAATGGACTGTCTCCCTTTTTCTGAAGATCGTTCCCACCACTCTCCGAGGCAGTGACCACTCTCCGAGGCAGTTTTTTTTCTGATTCTGATTTAAGTAATCAAATAAAAGTCACATGCTCAAAACGAAAAAAAAACAATCCAGAAAACAGTGGCTCCCATGATTCGGTTCCCATCGTTCACATCTAGGAGCCGTTCAAAAGAATCGATTCGTTCACAAATGACACAACACTAAACTCCACCACATGGGCCGTCACCCCCACAGAACAGTTTCTCAAAATAGTGACGGCTCTGAGCAGTCTCCCCTCTTTTAACACACTCACAGTGGAGGAGAGAGAGAGAGAGAGAGAGAGAGAGAGAGAGAGAGAGAGAGAGAGAGAGAGAGAGATCTAATAACTGCAACAAAGGGTTTTTCTCATGCCTAAAACACAGCGCAAGCAGCTTTTCATCTTGGATAAAACATGTGGAATCCTGTGTGTGTACTGGGTGTATTTGAGAGAGCGAGAGAGAGAGAGAGAGAGAGAGAGAGAGAGAGAGAGAGAGAGAGAGAGAGAGAGAGAGAGAGAGAGAGAAGCACACACACCCTCTCTCTTACACACACACACACACACACACACACACACACACACACACACACACACACACACACACACACACACACACACACACACACACACACACACACACACAAAGGATAAAAATGAGGAAGAATGCAATATAGACAACAAAGATGAAGGCAGATGAGAGCTGAGTGTATGTTGTAGGAAGAAAGCTAAAGCGCTAAGCAAAGACTCCACTCCTCACAGTTTTGGACAGAATTGGGTGGTTTCATTAAAGCCACTTTAGTCTGTGTTGAAATCTATTAAATGTGAAGGAGCTCGTTCCGCCATATGCAGTCCCGTTTATCCTAGACTGTAAGACTTTCACTTTCCAGCAACAAAAGAACAAAAGCAGCAAAGAAAAAAAGACAATTCTTCCAGGACAATTGCCCAGTTCTGAACATTTCTCTTCTTTTTCACTTCCTACAGACACAGCACAGAGACGTTATGTTGGAGGACTTCATTCTCCAGTTGTTCCCACATGGCAGAAGTGGGGGGGGTCATCCAAACGTTCGTCTCAGTCTCATGCTTTGGGCATGCCATGGAGCTCAGTTGGTCACAGATGTGGAAAATCTGAAGTTTTGTTCCATATTTCGAGTGACACTTTGTGGTTGAAGAGTCCTCTCGCAGACTTGATTACCCTTCCATGTCTGCTTCGTACTAGAGGATGACATTTTTCAGGATTTCCCGTGGGTCCCGTGGGTCCTGCGGGATTCCCACGGGATGGGAGTCAAAATTTTAAAGATGAACGGGAGCGGGCAGGAGCAGGAATAAAGATGAATGGGAGTGGGCAGGAGCGGGAATAAAAATGAATGTGAGCGGGAATGCCGCTTATTTTTTCTTTAAAAAAACAAACAAAAAAAGCCTCGTTTTTTTTACAAAACAGGATTGGGGTTGATTTTGAGTGGGAGTGGGCAGGATTGGGAGACATTCTTTTCAGGAGTGGACGGGATGGGATTTGTTTCTTTTACTCCAGTCCGGGATGGGACGGGATGGGATTTTTTTTCTGGGACTGGGATGGGACGGGCGTGAAAATCCACTGCACAGCACAGGGTCCAAACCACTCTCCTCACTCTCCAAATGAAGACCCGGTGTGGTCGAAACTGGTTGGCGTTTTTAGATAGACCTACTATGCCCCAGTTAAAAATAAAGGGTTTTTCATTTAATTAATCCTACTACTCCCAATCTCTATGCATGAGTTGCATGAAGTAGGCCCAGCAGCAGTCAAGTGTAATGATTGGACTTTGTCTTTTTTATTTCAAGAGCACCGACATATTGGAGTTAACTTATTCAACAAAGAAGAGCACTCAGTATCTCTCTCTCAAGTAGCTCCCCTCTGTGCTCCTTAGTGTACTTCCTCAGTCCACCAGCAGAGGACTTTGTGACCAAAGAGCATTTGGGACCTTTGAACCCATGTAGGATGCTGCATTGGTGTATTGGGGAACGGAGATCGAGTACCTCATCAAAGTTCGTCTGTGTAAGTCCTTCCACTTAGCAGCTATCTTGGCGATACTTCTGGGCAGCTATTTCTCAATTAATTTCAACTGCGCACAAGTAGCATTTTTTTTTTTGTCTCGAGATGATGATTGGATCAATAACAATGCACGTCAGTAGGCAATTGATGTGCATGCAAGCACACGCCATATTGGCGTTCACCCCCGTTAATTTCTATGGACGTTTTGTTAAGTGTTTCGTCTCATGTGTAATTTAACTCATACTGTAAGCCCCATATTTGCAGCAAAGAAGAAAGAAAACGGCATAGTCAGTGAAATGTTCCAGACTACGTTTCTGTGGGAACAAAATTACGGGGTGGCACCACGACCTACAGGAGTTGTGGAAGTAAAACACTTCATGAGGGGGACTTCCAGCCTGTAAAATGATGCCAGGCCTACCCTTTACGAAAAGCGACCATGTAGCAACCATGGTTTTACTGTAGTAACCATGGTTTCTCAAAGTACTCTGAACCAACCATAGTATTACTATGGCTTATCAGGTTTTTTTGGGTAACCATGAAAACCACCGTGGTTCATGACTAACCATGGATCATGGTTATTCATGGTTTTCATGTTTTTTTTCCAGCATGGTTTGTGTCTATGGTTAACCCTTGTAAGGTGTTCGGGTCATTTTGACCCGTTTACAGTTTTTGGCTTGAGAGAAAATAGTTTCAGTTATTATTCTTTTTCACTGAGATTCTATGGCTTTGGCTCATTTTCAGTGAGGAACATAAATCTTTAAAAAAAAAATAGTGACACCATCCACAACGTGGATTTAGACCGCGGTGGCCGGCTTCGATCTGTAGGGCAAATGCACGTGTGTGTGTGTGTGTGTGTGTGTGTGTGTGTGTGTGTGTGTGTGTGTGTGTGTGTGTGTGTGTGTGTGTGTGTGTGTGTGTGTGTGTGTGTGTGTGTGTGTGTGTGTGTGTGTGTGTGTGTGTGTGTGTGTGTGTGCCCTACACTCCAGCAGTGGCTCTGTGATGTAAATGTGGCCACTGCAGCATGGCGTCCCACCTGGGCTCACACACACACACACACACACACACACACACACACACACACACACACACACACACACACACACACACACACACACACACACACACACACACACACACACACACACACACACGTTGTCCCACCTGGGCTCACACACTTGTGCGTGCGCGCACGCGCACACACACACACACACACACACACACACACACACACACACACACACACACACACACACACACACACACACACACACACACACACACACACACACGTCGTCCCACCTGGGCTCGGAGACAGATGACAGTGGCAGCAACCACAGCCGACACCCGGCAACAACCCCATGAACAAGACTAATGTGCCGGATAAGGAACCAGGTGTTAGGGAAACAGGGCTGGACTGGGGGAGAAAAAGGGCCCGGGCACTTTTGGCTTAAAGGGCCCCCTCATAATTAGCGGCAAAGAACTGACTCACAGATGGGCCCTGCACCATTTTGGGCCCCTACTTTCAGAAAAGTATGAAACATAAAAAAAAAAAAATCTGAAAATAGGCGCTCAAAAGGGTGCGGGGCACACCGGGAAATGCCCGCTATGCCAGATGGCCAGTCCAGCCCTGTAGGAAAACAATGGTGCCAAGTGGAATGGATCACGGGACGTGGAAAACAAATCAATTTTGTCTTGCTTGTGGTTTGTTCTGCCGTGGTTTTTTGTCATTCTTTTTTGCCATGGTATTATTTATTTAACACTTTTTTGTTTATGTCTAACCAAGCAAACCGACGAACAGACAGACAGTCCCCAAAGCAGTCAGGTAAGGTAAGTCATTGCCTTCATCTCAGCTTCTATCTCCTTCAACAAGTCGAGTGCGAAATAATCGAAGCATTTTTGCCTTTGGAAAATGATCCGTCAGGCGAGGAGCAGGTTTTATTTCGGTTTAATTTCTCAGGCAAGCCCTGTACAGGTGCAGAATCCATCTTACAATGATAACCTTCTCTTTCAGGGAAACCAAATAGCCGTTAACGATTTGTAGAAAGGGGATGATGCGATGTGATGGGATGAGATGCGGTGGGGAGGGGAGGGGAGGAGTTGGGTGGCGTTGTGTTTTGTTGGCGCTGGGTAGGCGGGCGGTGTGCACTCCAAAAGCCAGTCATCCTTTATGGATAAACCTAAATGGGATTGTTTACCGAAGCTGAAGAGAGGAACATTGATCTAAAGCAGTGGTTCCCAAACTTTATCAGCGAGGACCCCCCCCACCCCCCTCCCCCCTCAGACTTTGGATACCTACCCCCCACCCCCATTTTCCATTAATAATTTGTCTGCTAGTATTGCTAGAAATCCACAGGACATCAAATATATCTATTTACCATACAAGTGAAAACTGTTACTAACCAAATTATGGAAGTATGTTAGCTGTTTGGTGTGAACCTGTGGATTTCCCGTTTGCATGCAATGTCCCTTTTGTCCGCGACCCCCCTTCAGTGCCTCCGTGACCAGGGAAGCTGACAAGGAGAGACAAGGGGGTCAGTTGTCCCAGGCCCAGGGAGAGAGGGGGGGCAGAATTGGGTTTTCATTGCATGGTATGTATTGGATGGGGGACCCTTTCAGATGACTTTGCCCTGGACCCAGCAAAAGCTGTCAGCCAGTCTGGGAACTTCTGATCTATAGTCCTGCTGCTGAGCTGACTGAGATAAACGGCATTCAAAGGCCTCTAAAGGCTCTAAGCAGCCAATCCCAGACCCTTATTCTCCTGCCTTTACCTTTCTTTCTTCAAGTCAAGTCAGATGAATTACTGATGCAAAACGAGTACAAAGGTGCTTTGTAGTACTGTAGGCTTGAAGGATTCCTCCTCCTCATCTTCATCTTCATCTTCATCTTCGTCTTCATCTTCACCATCATCCTCATCATCTTCTTCTTCTTCTTCTTCTTCTTCTTCTTCTTCTTCTTCTTCTTCTTCTTCTTCTTCTTCTTTGTATCTCAGTGCCTCCACCTTCCCCAGAGGACATCAATAGGAATCAATAAGCCAGATTGTGTGTATGTGTGCGTGCGCGCCTGTGTGTGTGTTTGAATATGCATATGGATTGGGATCCCTGCTCCCCAGCATGTTCACCACCCTACACATTAGCATAGTTTGACTTCCAGGTATACCGGTAGCCTGCTACAGAGGCGATCTAATCTCCAGGCTTTTTAACAAGGTCATTAAGGTTGTTTATTGCCTACCGTGAAGATCTATGTGAAGATCAAAACAGCCCATAATAGTCTCACTGACCTGCCCCTTGTTTACCATAGAGATCTAGCTGTAGATCACAGTATAATCATTGCACATAAGAGGGCCTATCTATTCACTGACTGGCAATGCCACTGACAGCTTTGACTGGGCCCAGGAAAAATAATCTGAAAGGGGCCCCCTGTCATCTGTCTCTACCATACATCTATGAATTAGGGACCCAATTCAGGGCCCCCTCTTTGCCTGGGCCCAGGACAACATACTTTGTATTTGTCTGTCCTTTGTTGACGGGGCTGCTGACTGGCTCTTTCGGTATCGGGAGTTATACATTCGTCCCCTCCTGTCATAGATTAAGTGGCCCTTGTTTACCATAGAGATCTGGTTGAAGATCACAGCGTTATCATTCCACAAAACAGAGCCTATCTATACACTACCTGGCCCGTTCTATATTGGGAGCTATACATTTGTCCCCTCCTGTCATAGATTAAGTGGGAACGTTTTTCCATTACTGCCCCCACTTCTGGAATTAGTCCCCGCAGGCAGGGCTATCATGTTACCCCCACCCTACCCCATCCCGCACCAAGGCCTGCTTTTCATAAATGACATATAGCGCCCCCTGCTGCCTTGGTGGATGTAAATTAGTTCTTGTGGACGCTAACTCTCCACCACATGTATACATATGGGTTCTAATTTTTTGTTTTCCACTGGCTGCACGAACCTAGCTGCGCACAACTCAACCTCTGATTGTTGAAAACCGCTGTCAGTCAAAAAAAATTGCTCATGTGGTTGGCTGCCATCTGTTTACAAACACTGTGAACCCATGTATTCCTTATGGTGCACATTTCACACCTAAAGAAGCTGTTGTGAAAAAAGCAAAAACAAATATGCCCCCAAATAGACCCAACTATTCAACATCTGTACTGTCTGGGAGAAAAGGCATCAGGGGTTGAGTCACGCTGGTACGCACAAGCCTGGTCATGTGCATAGCAAGGGGATTCAACTGATCATCATCGTCATCCTCATCCTCATCAGAGGCAGTGTTGCCAGATTGGGCGGTTTCCCACCCAACTGGGCTGCTTCGGATGGCTGTCTGCGGGTAAAAAGGATAGAAAAGGGCATTTGGGCAGGTTTTTTTCTGCAGATTTATGGCCATAGAAATCAATAGAATTTTGTTCAAATTGCGCAGGAATTCTTGTTCCCTGGAGGGTTTTTGAGCATTTTTTGGCCTGGAAATCATCAGTCTCATCTGGCAACCATGATCAGAGGATGTGAGCATTACAAAGGGAAGGGGAAAAAAAGAAAGAGGAGAATAAAGATATAATGAACAACGAGCGGCTGTCTCCAGACAGTCTCCCTCTTTCTTCTCTCTCTCTCTCTCTCTCTGTCTCTCTCTTTCTCTCCGAGCTCCAAAAATGAACCCCATCGAGTGGGTTTTCACATGACTTCAATTGGGGCGCACATGAGGGAAAGGAAACAGTTGATTAAGGATATTGCTTCGGAATGACTCCAATTAGCCTGGAGAATGTGCACATGTATCGACGGCACACAAGCGCAACAACAAAAGCAGGGGGCCAAGGGTGGCAGACTTTGACAGTGTGAATGTGCCCACATTTGAAAGGCAAATTTTTGGGAAAAAATGTTGAAAGGAGGTGAAAAAAGGGGAAAAAATCGCTCTTTTCTGGTCCATCTAAAAAGTTGGGCTAATATGTTAAATCTGACACGGAGGGGTAGACACCACAGGACTAATGTCTCATTAAAATGCCAGGCTGGTCGTTTCCAGCGAGTGCGGTGAATGCATTACTCTATTTAGCATTGCTTATACAGAACCGCTTTCGCCTGCTGCTGCTGTGTTCGAATAGCACACGTTAGGGGAAGGGTATTAAACTACGTTATGTGCTCTCGCTACGAGCCGAGGGGAGAAATTAGACTGCCAGAGTTGGAGAAAGAGTGCCTGAATAAATGCAGGATGTGGACATATTTCATCTCATATCTCCTTATTTTTTCCCATCTATCTGCTATTTTATTTTACCTAGGTATGGTTGGACACACATAAAGAAGGCCCTTCTCAGTATAAGCAGGGATGAGAGCGGGAAGGTGGGAGAAAGAAGAAATCTGTTTCATTTCCGTACCCGACGACACAGGTGTTGTGAAAAAT
>NC_085876.1:27801051-27808551 GCF_034702125.1 Engraulis encrasicolus | reverse complement strand
GAATGAAAATTAAGTAGGCCTAATTTTTATTTGTATGGTGAATTGTATGCTTGAAGAAACATCAAGTCTATTGGAAATGAGGATTCCCCAAATGACTCTGCATAATATGCAATGATTTGTGCAGTGAACCCATATTTGAGTGGCCATCAGCACACCAAAACGTTCGCTTAGGGGGTGCGCGAACCACATTGAAATGTACAAGGGGGTGCGCAAGGGGAAAAGTTTGGGAACCGCTGATCTAGACAATTGGCGGGGCAAATTGGGGGGGGGGATGTGTTGTCTGCTGTGTGAGGGGCTGGTCTAGGTCCGAAAATGCCCGGGCAGTTTTCCGATGCCAGTGCAGGCTACGGGCTGGGGCGTCAGGCAGCATGTAGGTGTGGGAAAGACATGGCGCCTCTGCAGAATGCCAAGAGTTTGTCATTCTACAAGTTTGTTCGCCCTCCCCCCCTCTCTCTCTCGCTCATGAATACCCTTTTCAACAGCTTGTTTTTTTTTTATTCTTTGAGATTGCCACCCTCCATCTGTATCTCTGTCCCTCTTTCCATCTCTATCTCTGTCTCTGTCTCTGCTCCACCTCTCTCTTTCTGTGTACGGTATGACTACATCTTTCTGAAGTTGATATTTATTTTTTTTACTCGCATCCAAATGTGATTTTTATCCTACATGTTGAGTGTGTCTCTCCATTCCTAAACTTGTTCTGTCTGCCAATCTCATCCCTTGATATCGCTCTGTCTGTCTGATCCTCTCTCTCTATCTACCTATATATCGACATGTACCTCTGTCTCCTCCTCTCTCTTTCTGCCTATCTCTATTCATCTCTCTCTCTCTCTCTCTCTCTCTCTCTCTCCCGCTCTCTCTCTCTCCCGCTCTCTCTCTCTCCTTTCTCCATCTTCATTTCTATCTCTATCCAAAATCTCTCTCTGGGGGTACTGTATCACCCCACCTCTCTCTGTCTCTGTCTCCCTCTCTCTCTCTCTCTCTCTCTCTCTCTCTCTCTCTCTCTCTCTCTCTCTCTCTCTCTCTCTCTCTCTCTCTCTCTCTCTCTCTCTCTCTCTCTCTCTCGTCATGCTGGTGTTGCCCTCTGTATCTTGGCCTGGGGAACACATGGGCTCCTTGTTGTGCAGTGCCTGCCGGCCTCTGGGCCTCTGTTTGTCTAGAGGGGGGTGTTTTCTCCCCGGCCGACTTTTCACTGGCTCATGAGCACCACATCACACAAACAAACACGCACACACACACGCACATGCATGTGCGTGCACACACACACACACACACACACACACAGACAGACACACACACAGAAACATGCATGTGCGCACACACTTGCACACGTGCATGCTCGCGAACACACACACGCACACTCACACACACACACAGACACACACACAAAGGCATGCATGTATGTACACACAGACACACAGCTCACCTTCAGTCTGTCCTAACTTCTCACTCTCTCATTCACTGTGTGTGTGTGTGTGTGTGTGTGCGTGTGTGTGTACGTGTGCATGTTTGTGTGTGTGCGTGTGCGCATGTGTGTGTGTGTGTCTGTATGTTTGTGCTAGTATCTGTGTGAGCTTGCTTGAATGCATGTGTTGCACTCCCATGTATGGTGAAGTGTTTTAGATGACATACCTGCACACACACACACACACACACACACACACACACACACACACACACACACACACACACACACACACACACACACACACACACACACACACACACACACACACTGAAAACACACACGCACACACACTGAAAACACACACGCACACACACTGAAAACACACACGCACACACACACACTGAAAACACTGAATACTGTCTCTCCACTGCTGGCCAAAACACACTTCCTCAGGCTCCAGAGGTGCATTATATAAGGCGTAAGTCCTGTTTCATGCATTAGGAAATTCCTCTGCATTCCACCAGCGAGCCTCATAACCCCGGACTCTGGAAAGCTAATATCACTACAACCAGGGCCGCTGACAGTTTTTGCCGGGTCCAGGAAAAATTAATCTGAAAGGGCCCCCTATCCAATACATACAATGTAATGAGAAGCCAATTTTGGGACCCCTCTCTCCCTGGGCCCGGAACGACTGATCCCTTTGTTCCCGCCTGTCGACTGCCCTGACTACGACTCCCATGCCACTCTCATCCGTTCACTGTAGCCAAATGTGCAAGGTTTATGTAATAGTGTCATGGGAAGATTCACCTGCAACGTTTTCTTTTGAAGGTTTCTTCGAGTATTTACTCATATTTACCGCCGGTCGCATTGGTTTGTTTGTCTGTTTAGTCTGTCTGTCAGCAGGATAACTCAAAGAGTTCTGAACAGATTTTGATGACATTTCGAGGAGCTGTTGGAAATGGCAAAAGGAACAAGTGATTATATTTTGGTGGTGATCCAGATTACGACACGGATGCAGGAATTTTTTTTGAAAGCTTTATTACAGGCATAGATTCCACAGCGTATACCGTAGATGTTCTGGCATCAGTGACCCCATGGCTTTGGCAGAGGTTCGCACTCTCTGAGTGCTTCTAGTTTTCTCCTAGTATTTTCATTTTTGGACCTACTGGTGTTGTTTATGTCGATATCTTGATATAAAACACAATGCGATCCTACCATGTGTTCAGTTCCACTCATTTAGAGTTTATAACATTTGTTCATAGCATGTAACATTTGATTGTTTTGACATTATATGTATATATGTAGGTATATGTAAAGGTTGACCATACCACTGTAATGTTGCCTTTAACATTGATTCGATATATGTCTATGTCACAAGATTTATTTCCATACAGTGTTTTTCATATTGTATTGATGATGATGGAGTCTGAATGCTGTGCAAGGCTTTCTCCAGCACATCCCAAAGATTCTCAGTCGGTTTATGGTCTGGGCAGTGTTGCCAGATGTGTCTGACCAAATCCCGCACAAAAGGTTATCAAAAACCGCCAAAATGTGCTAAATTCCGCCCATTTTTTTACAAATTGCATTGATATCTATGGGCATAAAATGGCAGAAAAAACGTCAAATGGTCAAATTTTGCCGTTTTTACCCGCAGACGGCCATCCCAAGTAGCCCAATCGCCCAATCTGGCAACACTGGGTCTGGACTCGGTGATGGCCTATCCATGAGTGAAAAATATGTCTCATGCTCCTTGAACCACCCTACTGCAATCACTGGTTTCTTATTTCTTAAACAGCCATATCAAAACACACATCCTGTGGCGGTGGAAAAGATGTCTGTTTGAGAAGGCTGTAATTGTTGCCATAGGCAATCACTTAAACATTTGGTTTCAGCTCTAGGTTCAACAATGGTATGTGCTCAAACAATGAGGTCAGCTGACTGAATATTGAATGACCAGATTTGTTCCATCAATGGATTGTTCTCTATTGGCTCAGCTATATTCCAAGATTACAGTGCTATGGATTCATTGGGCTTTCAGGGAGCACAAGACTTCCCACCACAGTCCAGACCATACACCTATTGAGAATCTATGACATGGGCTGGAGGCTTTGCAAAGCAACCAGACTGTACAATTATCGATGCAAGATTGAGTTTGAAAAGCAATGCAACACTGGATGGAAATACGTCTTGTGACATTGCAACAACAACAACAGAGTGTGTGACCATATTGGCAATTTTTTATGGCCAGGCAGTGTATGCATGTACGGTACATTTACACTGTAAAACTCTAAAAGCTACAGCAAGTTTGTAAGTTAACTCTACTTGAGGCTTAACTCAATTTGAAGCTTTCTCAAGTTGAGTTGACTTACAAACTTGGGCAATTCATTTTTTAACGTTCAGATGATCATAGGGATTGTTATTTTGTTAATGTGCTTCCCCCTGTTATCTCATCTGTGTTTTTGTGCCTGGCTTGCTTGTGTAATTCTGCACCACCGTCAGGAGGCGGCTGGTATTGATATTACAGCATTGGATTTAGCCTGGAATGTTTGCCCAGCTCAGTTCTGTAGAACATTCAATACTGTAGCGATGTGAGCACACCTCGTATCGGGGGCCACCAGGCATTCACATGTAAACAATCATCACCACCTTGCATTCACAGGAAGGGAGAACCTTTGGCTATGTAGATCATCACAAATGAAAATTCTGTATAATGTTGAACATAAAAAAGTCTTTCCACTCATAAAAATAACTTCTACTGTAACATGTTTTTCGAAATGGTAAAGACATATCTCTTGGCAGTCAAAAGGAGCCTACATCAAACTAGCCAAAATACCAGTATTGCTTTTTCTGCTGTGGTTATTATGACCCGGCAGACTAAAGACCTTCAAAAGAAATGATGCATGCATCCACCTGATGCAAAAGCCATGGCTGTTGTTGTGTAAGGCTAAATTAAATGCACGAGTAATTGACTTTTGAACAAGAGATGTGGAACAAACAGTGCAGTAAACAAATCCAGGACCTCTTTCTTTGTTTACAGTTCTTGCACTGTGTTTACAGCCTACTGATGTGTGTGTATGTGCAGACGGGTACTGTGCATGACTGAACTGTGGTGCAATTAAATGCCTAATCTTGTGTGGAGTGATGATCATTGACAGTCTATGAGGGATGTCCCCAACCTTAGGCTACAACTCATTAGTGTGTGTGTGTGTGTGTGTGTGTGTGTGTGTGTGTGTGTGTGTGTGTGTGTGTGTGTGTGTGTGTGTGTGTGTGTGTGTGTGTGTGTGTGTGTGTGTGTGTGTGTGTGAGAGAGAGAGAGAGAGAGAGAGAGAGAGAGAGAGAGAGAGAGAGAGAGAGAGAGAGAGAGAGAGAGAGAGAGAGAGAGAGGGAGAGAGGGAGAGAATGAGTGTTTTGGGAGTGGGAAAACACAGACACAAAACATTAAACCCTAGGCTACAACTGATTTGCACCACTTTCTGTCTCACGGGCAGATTACTGTTGAGGCTCGCCTTAATGCTTGGGTGGATACACACATCATTTTTTCTGTAAAAAAGAAAGGACTCCAAGGTTTGTCTGGAGAGTGTATTTATAGGACTGTAAAAACATTTTTCCAGACTCTATTTACACAGACTTTTGTTGTTTGGGACCTGGATGACTTGTGTAATAAAAAGCGGCATTCTTAGACAAGTCTTTAAAAAATTCAGTCGTACAGATGATAGCATCATAACTCAGATTGTGGAAAAGCATATCGATTAAGACTGCAATTTAGCTGCCACTAAGCAAAATAAAATGGTAAAAAAATGTGCATTCTGGGTAAGCATTTTAAGTGTCCAATCAGCTCACAACCAACCTTGGCTCTGATTCGTTAGCAAGGCCGCTGATAACTTTGGCCTGGGCCTGGGACAAAATAATCTGAAAGGACCCCCTCTCCATGCATACAATGTAATAGGGATACAATTTCTGGGGGGCCCTCTCCCTGGGCCTGGGACAGCTAATCCATTTGTCCCTTCTATCAGTGGGGCCTGTTCGTTAGGCACCTCCACACAATGTTCTTAAGTCCTCTAGTCTGCCAATCTGCCATAATTGACCCAGGCACGAGAAACAGCAAGAATTGGATTTGGTAGGCTTGAGGGAGGCCCTTTTTTTCTGCCAAAAGAGATAAAAATATATTCCTCATTTCACAAAACGTATAAAAAAAAGCTCTTTATGGAAGTTATTTTCATGGGTGGAAAGAGTTTCTCTCCCCTGCTCGTAACACACATTGTGTTGGAACGACCCAAGAAGAAAGACATTTATCCTGAATCTGTGCCTCTTCACAGTACAGTAGATCCAGACTGGAATGGAACGAAACTGCAGGTTCTAGAAGTCAACGCACCGTGTGTGCGTACATAACTTGAACCGTGAGAGAACGGAAATGCCATACATGCGCGACCCCGTGCACACACACGGGCGGCCGGCCGGCGCGTACAGACGCTGGAATGTCATGGTCAAATCCGTCACACATGCACATGGCTGGACGGGGGTCGAGGGATGATGAGAGCACACATCCACTTCATCACAGATTCCCCTGAAACCAAAACATTCTGTACATTCTGTTCCATCGGCCGCGGCAGCGTGTGGGATACTCAGGGGAAATTGAACTTTTCTCTACAACCCTCACTTTCTCTCTTGCTCCCCCCCACAGCCTGACCTCTGTCTCTCTGTGTCTGTCTCTCTCCCTCTGTTGCTCTCTCTGTGTTGCTGTCTGTCTTTCGCTCTCTCTCTCTCTCTCTCTCTCTCTCTCTCTCTCTCTCTCTCTCTCTCTCTCTCTCTCTCTCTCTCTCTCTATCTCTCTCTCTCTCACACACTCACTCACACACTCTCTTAGGTTCTCCAAGGATTCTGTTGAAGCCTTTTCCACTCTTTACCCAGACCAGGGCAGGGGAAATAATAATAATTGCAATACTAATGCAGCCAGAGAAGAGGTGATGGAAGGAGGAGGGGAGGAGAGTGCAGGAAAGTCTCCAGTAGTGGCTGTCTGGGGCCAGGGGCAAGATGAATGGAGGGATGCTGAGGGAGAGAGAGAGAGAGAGAGAAAGAGAGAGAGAGGGAGGGAGAGAGAGAGAGAGAGAGAGAGAGAGAGAGAGAGAGAGAGAGAGAGAGAGAGAGAGAGAGAGAGAGAGAGAGAGAGAGAGAGAGAGAGAGAGAGAGAGAGAGAGAGAGAGAGCAGGAGATAGACAGATCAGGAGGGAGAGAGAGCAGGAGATAGACAGATCATTAGGGAGAGAGATGTAGCAAGACAACAGAGAAAGTCAACAAGAAAGGAGTATTACAGAGAGGGAAGGTGGACGAGAGACGGAGACAGAGGCAGGCAGGCATAAAGAGTGATAGGCAGATGGGGATCTCCATAGCCCGTAGCCATAGACAGACAGACACACCACCAAGGTAGGCAAGCATGCAAACAGGCAAGCAGGCAAGCAAACAGGCAGGTAAGCAGGCAAGCAAACAGTCATGGAAGCAAAAAGGCATGCAGGTAAGGAAGCAGGCGGGCAGGCAGGCAGGCATGCAGGCAGACAGGCAAGCAAGCAGGCATGCAAGTATACAGGCAGGCAAGCAAGCAGGCAGGCAAGTAGACAGGCAGGCAAGTAGACAGGCAGGCAAGCAAGCAGGCAGGCAGGCAGGCAGGCAGGCAGGCAGGCAGGCAGGCAGGCAGGCAGGCAGGCAAGTAGACAGGCAGGCAAGTAGACAGGCAGGCAAGTAGACAGGCAGGCAAGCAAGCAGGCAGGCAAGTGGACAAGCAGGCAAGCAAGTAGACAGGCAAGCAAGCAAGTAGACAGGCAAGCAAGCAGGCAAGTATAAGCAAGAAAGCAAGCTGTCAGGCAAGCAAATAAGCAGGCAAACAAGCAGGCAGGCAGGCAAGCAAGCAGGCAGGCAGGCAAGCAAGCAAGCAGGCTAACATAGGCCCCACTGCAATGCAGCGAAACTGTAAACGAATGCTCTCAATATTTATCTTATCTCTCATCATCTCCCACACTGAAGCCAATAGCAAAGACACAGCAGGGGATTTCGGTTAGGGGATGGGGGGTTGTGTGTGCATGTATGTGTGCGTGTGTGTGTGT
>NC_085876.1:27791051-27793551 GCF_034702125.1 Engraulis encrasicolus | reverse complement strand
TTGTGTGTGTGTGTGTGTGTGTGTGTGTGTGTGTGTGTGTGTGTGTGTGTGTGTGTGTGTGTGTGTGTGTGTGTGTGTGTGTGTGTGTGTGTGTGTGTGTGTGTGTGTGTGTGTGTGTGTGTGTGTGTGTGTGTGTGTGTGTGTGTGTGTGTGTGTGTGTGTGTGTGTGTGTGTGTGTCTGTGTGCTTGTGTGTTTACTGAAATGAGTGCATTTGTGTGTCTGGATGTTTGTGTTTGTATGAATGTATATATGAGTGAGTGAGTGCGTGTGCGTGCGTGTGTGTGTGCGTGCATGCGTGCATGTGTTAAGAGGGGCACCAAGCGTACAGTGTGGGGACTAGAAGGGGTGTTCTGACTGAGAGGCCATTTTGTAGACTCGGCTGCCTTCCTTTCGACGAGCCCCTTTAAAATATTCATTCACAAACTGCCAGGGCCATTTCGCCACATCAAACACCCATCCCACAAGCAAAACACTGAGCCGAGCTCTCGGAAAGTGAGGACGCAAAAAAAAAGAGTAAACGATGGGGGGCAGAAATAAAGAGTAAACAGTCGAGTGTGTGTGTGTGTATGCGTGTGCGTGCGCACGCGTGTGTGCGTGCGTGTGTGTGTGTGTGGACAGGAATTTCTCTAAATATTTATGCGCTAAATATAATTCTGGCTAGCTGTTTCTTTTCCTTCTTCTCCTCGAAGGATTTTTTTTCTCCAGCTGCGATAATATAAATCATAGCCAAGGCACTCCAAGACATTTCGTTCACTAATCTCAGCCACTTTTGGAAACGCAGTGCCATTCCACCCCTCTCTCTCTCTCTCTCTCTCTCTCTCTCTCTCTCTCTCTCTCTCTCTCTCTCTCTCTCTCTCTCTCTCTCTCTCTCTGTGCCACCCCATTCTAGCCCTCCACATCCCTAGTCCTGCCCTCCCTCCTCCCTCCATACCCAGCCATGCATTAAAAAGCTCTTAAAGCCTTTGACTCTCTCCCAAATGTGTTCCCAAAAATATGCCTTATCGCCAGCCCTGCCTTCAATCACCTCTCCACTCATCCCTCTCAATGTAAACGATTTATGCTAGCTGCTGCTGCTAGCCAGCCACTCCTCCTCCTCCTCCGCCCCTTCCTCCTTCTCCTCCTTATTCCTCTTCTTCTTCTTCTTCAGAATGGAGGGGAAAGCAGGCTTTCACAGCTAAATGCTAATGGAACACCTTGGTCTTGTCTTTTGTCTTCAGATAAGAGGTGTGGAGGGGCTACACGCTACGCGGACTGACTCTAACAAGCTTTTCACACCTTGTGGCCCTTGAGACGGTCTGGCGATCTTGAAATCAAGTGCCCCATACTGCGCCATTTTTCTTTCCACGATGCTGGTACCATCACCAGAGCTGTCACACTGTGAAACATTGCAGCTAGTTAAACGTTAAAAAAAATGTAAGTTTCTCTGCTGCCTTAAGTTTTAACAAAGCCTTGAGTTGAGTAAGCCTCTAGCTGACTTAACTAACAAACTTAAGCCAGCAGGGCTACTTACTTTTTAAGTTTACTATAACTGGCTTGCAAAGTTTCACAGTGCAAAAAAAACGGTTTCCTTCCAAAACAGTTAAGTGGCCGAACGAATGGAATGGATTGGAATGGAAGTTTTTGTGTTTACTTTTTGGATTTTTACTCTTCTGATGGCTCTGACCATCTCTTCCTTCCTTCGAAGATTTCAGTCTACGTCATTCCAAGTTCAAGTTTCAATTTTATTGTCCCCAAAAGGGGCAATTAAGTGTGCAGCAAGTCAACAACATATAGACAACAGATAACAGGACAAACCATAAAGTGCAGGGTTTAAAACAGGACCATAAATAGAGTTAAAAGTAGCATAAGAAACATCATGATAAATAAAACAAAATAAAAAATTACACAACACATCATAAAATGCCATAAAAAACACACCAAGGATACAGTCAGTGATCAATTAGGATTGGAATTTAACAGGGAGATGGCACTGGGGACAAATGAAAACCTAAACCTATTAGTTTTGACAGAGGGGAACCTAAAACGTGAACCGGAGGGTAGAAGCTGGAATTCTGAGTTGAGAGGGTGGGCGCTAACTGATAAAATAGACTCTGCCTTCCTCAGGGTGGCTTTCCTGTGCAGGTCAGTGAGGCTGCTTTGCTGGGCACCTATGATTTTGCCACTGACCTTAACAATTTTCGTAAGAGAGTTCCTAGCTTTCACGCTGAGGTTATTAAACCAGCAACATATAGAAAAGGATAAAACTGATTCAATGTAGGCCTTATAAAAAAAGTGTCATCATTGTTTTGTCCACATTGAATTTAGCTAGTTTGCGTAAGCAGAAGAGACGCTCTTGACTTTTCTTACATATGTGTTCCACCGTTTATCATACCACCATGTCATCCCTTTGAAAGTTTCCAGTGATGACAGCCATGTACAGCACACGGCCATCAAGAAGATCTGATTCCCCATGAGGAAAACATTAACATACAGATCAAACCACAAAAAATATGTCACTGC
>NC_085876.1:27781051-27786051 GCF_034702125.1 Engraulis encrasicolus | reverse complement strand
GGCTGGAAATGATCAGACACATCTGGCAACCCTGGAGGGGGGAAGCAGGGTTCCATCCCCCTGGTTTAATGGGCTGGTTGCAGTACAGCCTGTCCTCCCTTCCAAGTACTGCAGAGATTCAAAGATTGGTCCAAAGACTCATCCACAGCCTTTACTGGTATGTACCTGGATGCCTGCAATGCCCTCCTGCTCTCTTCTCTTCTCTTCTCTTCTCTTCTCTTCTCTTCTCTTCTCTTCTCTTCTCTTCTCTTCTCTTCTCTTCTCTTCTCTTCTCTCATCTTCTCCTCTCTTCTCTTTGCCCCCCCTCCTCTCTCTCTCTCTGTCTCTCTCTCTCTCTCTCTCTCTCTCTCTCTCTCTCTCTCTCTCTCTCTCTCTCTCTCTCTCTCTCAGTGGTATAGTAGTCTTGTCTATGTCAGTAGCTGGGTAATGGAAAAAATAAAACGTGTAATAAATGTTGACGCTGCTGTCCACTTTCTGTCTTCTTTATTTTTCTGGTTTAAGTGTCTCTTCTCTTTTTTACAGCAAAGTAAACAATTGCCTAGTTGCTTCGTGATGGTGGATGCATGCTGCATAGCGAGTATTTGGCATTGAAATCTGGCTCTATTTTCATCATTTGAGAACCACCTACCATATGTGACCAAATACACCTATACCTATAAAGAAGCATGTGTTAAAGTGATACTGTTTAAATAGTATTGAAAAAAGCTGGGCTGTGAAAAGATAACCTCAATGTATTGGGTGTTTTCTCTTTCTCTTGCCTCCGTCCTGAAATGTGTCCTAAAATACCTAAAAGATTCTTGTCATCATCTCATCTCTCCACGTTCTCCAAGTGCAGCAGCAAAGTAATGCGGTAAGTAATGAGGGAAGACAGGAGAATGTGCGTTGGGTGATGACGGAGGAACAGGTGCGCGCTGTCCTAGAAGCTTTTGTTTTGCTTTCTGGGAGGTACACTATAGACGCTCCATGGGGACAACAGGCATGACAGCTCCCCTGGGAACCCTTTAAACTGAAACCAACACATGGCGTTGAGCGCTTAAACATGCTGCCTGTCATGTAGTCTGACTGTCATGGACGGAGCCTGTAGTCTGGCATACTGTACCACCTATAGACAGGAGGTTCTCAGACACAGAACTCAAAGAGCAGATCAGAAGCTGTTTTTTTTTTCAAAATGCATCTCTGGACCAGGGAACAGAACAAAAACAATCCGATACCCAGAGTTACCTACACGCGCAGTATGATATTACATGAATTCAATTAAGTATCATGGCCCAATGGTTAGGGAGGTGGTCTTCAGATCAGAGGGTTGCAGGTTCAAACCCCACCGTTAACTCTCCTTAAACCTCTAGCCATGGCTGAATTGCCCCTCGGGCAAGGCACATATTCTCACATTGCTGCGGGGACTGTAACCAATACCCTAGTCAAGGAGTCGTAGCTGGACCCCTTCTGCAGGTGAAGGCTAACTCAGCCTTTGCTGCCCCACTTAGGAGAGGTGTACCGGTTAAGGGGCGAAACACCTACGTATGACCCTGAGATACCTGCTGAGGATGCAGAAGGGGTCCCAAGGAATACCATTACACTCCACTAGCGCTGTGCAATATATCGTAGAAATATCGCGATAACGATATTTCAGTGTATCGATATCAAATTTCATAATATCGATATAAACGATATTTTGGTCAGTTGCTTCTGCTGCCAAAAGAGACAACAGAGACTTCCCCTCCACGTGAGCCACTGCCAGCGTAGCTGACTTGCAACCAACCTACACTCTCTCAGAGCACGCTGCGTGTGTTTCCCCCAGTGTGTGTTCCTCACGCTACTGAACGGAGGAAAGAAGTGAATTGTTTGGTATAAACAAGGATTTGAGGGCGCGTGTGCGTGCAAAGGCTTTCCTTTCAAAAAAAAATATTGTTTGCAAATATTGTGATATCAATATTGAATGAAAATATTGTGATAGGCCTATTGACATTTCCCAATATCCAGCAGCCCTACACTCCATCTTGAGCGTCAACTTCCACATCCTTAGTTGCTCCTGCAGTCTCTGCTTGTAGCAAAGCATCTTTGCTTTTTATCTCATCTGTGGATAAAAGCATCAGCTAAAATGTACTGTAATGTAATGTAATGAAGTGTAACGTGTGTCTCTCTTCTCTTCCTCTTCTCTGTCTTCTGTGATCTCTCTCTTCTCTCCCCCATCTCCATCTTCCATGCTCTTACTCTCTCTCTCTCTCCCTTTTCTCTGTCTCTTGTTTTCCTCCTCTTCCCTCCCTCCTCTTTATTTGTCTGTGTACCTCCATCTCCATCCACCTGTGTGTGTGCAAGCCAGAGACATCAGCCATCTGTCATTCTGAATAGGTTGACCGTCTGCTGAACTGCCGAGGCTTTTAAAATCACTTTAAAAAGTAAAGACACTCAAAGAGCTTCCAAAAAGTTCAGAGAAACATGCGCACGCACGCACGCACGCACGCGCATGCCCACACACGCACATACCACACACACACGCATGCACACGCGCACACACACAGAGACACAAAGACACAAAGACATAGACGGATTCACATACGCATGCACGCACGCACGCACACACGCACATACATGCACACACGCACGCGCACACACAGACACACACACACACACACACACACACACACACACACACACACACACACACACACACACACACACACACACACACACACACACACACACACACACACACACACACACACACACACCAATTCCTACAGGAGTGATGCGTCTCTGCCTAGGAGAGTTTTATTAGTTTGTAATATTAATGACATCGTTTGCTTGTTAGTCTCCAAGCCTCAGATGCCTGAAGGGAGCTTGGCACAGCTAGCAGAAGCTGGGAGAAGCAGACGTTTGTGTATTGAGTGTGTGTGTGTGTGTATGTTTGTGTGTGTCTGTGTGTGTGGGTGCGTGCGTGCGTGCGCGCGAGAGAGAGAGAGAGAGAGAGAGAGAGAGAGAGAGGAGAGACAAAAAGAGAGAGTGAGGCTGTGTGTGTGTGTGTGTGTGTGTGTGTGTGTGTGTGTGTGTGTGTGTGTGTGTGTGTGTGTGTGTGTGTGTGTGTGTGTGTGTGTGTGTGTGTGTGTGTGTGTGTGTGTGTGTGTGCTTGCAGGCATAAAGTGAGCATGCATATGTGTGTGTGCGTGTGTGTGTGTGAGTTTGTGTGTGTGTGTGAGAGAGAGTGTGTGAGTGTATGCGTATACTGTATGTGTCTGCTTGACTGTGTGTTGTGTGAGTGTATGCTCACACAAGTGTGTGTGCGTGCGTGCGTGTGATTTGCAGACTGGGAGTCTTGAATTAAATGGGTCAGAAGGAAATCAGGCAGGTGAGCTGGGTAAAAAGTGTCAGACTGGCCTCCTCTGGAGTGGCTGCCTGGCTGCACCCCGACCATGGAGACATCATCACATCATCATCACATCCACGACTACCTCCACCAGGGGTGTAAATCACTAGCCTGGGCAAAGCCGACTATTGACTCCATCACACAGTCTGGTGAAAGGTAAGAGGAATCCTTCTCCATGGAGGGTGGGAGATGGTCTGATCTTACTCTGCGCCATTTAAATTCATTGGAGTTCCAACTTCAAATTAAAACTCATATTGTGCTTTATTAGTTTATTACTTACTAAACTTACTTACTTACTTACGATATAGCGTCGCAAAAGCACACAAATAATAAACAAAGGTGTGAATAGTGTTACCTTAACCAATCACTAACGAACTTCGTGGGTGAGTACTGCGTCACCACTCTCAACATAGGACATAGTACATAGGATGGCGTTGCCAGGCTAGTAAATCACAGCCTCCAAGATGATACGATTCGTTATCTATTTCTTAAGGCTGCGATTTTATTACTTCCGATAGTTTCCACCTCTATTATGTTGCACATTTAACAGCTAGGGCATTGGATAGGGGCCAGCGATTCCATTATTTTCGATACTTAAGAATGCCCCATGCTACGATGCGATTCAAGTCGATCGTCGGCCGTAGGACCGATGCATCGATACTAGGGATGCAAATTATCGATTAATTCATTAATCATTAGTTGATAGTCTTATCGATCGACTTACGATTAATTGATAAGCGGCGTTTTCCACCCAAACTCTCAATGTTTCTCGAAAAAAAACCTACTAAATCTAAACATTTTAATTAAAAATTGAGATTTTTACACATTCAAATTAATTCTATTTCAATTTTTTAATCCAAAGGTGATTTAAATATTCCCACTATTCACACCCCTCTTCACACACACTCTTCACATGCCCATTTCACCTGGGTCTCTTGTCAGTTGAATTGTCGATTAATTGTGATTAATGTTTTTTAATCGATTAATGCATTGATCGATTAAAGTCAATTAATCGATTAATCGTTTTCATCCCTAATTGATACATATTGATTATTATTCAGAGCCCTAGCCTCCACCCTCTGTGCCACTAGCACCCCCATTACCCACTGCTGCTCCTGCCTCTGCCTCTGATCACACACTCTATGTCATTGTCAATGCCTTAATTGTCATTGGACAGGTCGAACGAGATTTGTCATGTGCAGATGCTATGGGTGTGTAAAAACAAAATATAACAATGGGCCTACTAAAACTTTCCTGATTATCATCGACTTTCAGCCAGTACTACAGCCACTAGCACCTCCACTACTCCACTACCACCGCGGCTGCTACTTCTGGTGCCACTGATGGTGCCAGACTCGCCTCCTCTGCAGTGGCGTCGTGGCGTGGCTGATACTCCTCTATTCCTCTGCCACCTCCATCACCACAGGTGCCTCAACCCGCTGAGCCTTTACGCCCTCCACTACCCCCACTGTTGCCACTACTGCTGCGGCCTCTCATCATGCTGCTTCTGCTACCTGGCTGGTGGTCCCAACACCTCCACCTCAGTACTGCCTGTCTGTCTGCCTGCCTACCTGCCCCTCCACCCCTGTCTCCCTTACTGCCACCATGCCTGCCTGCCTGTCTCCCTGCCCTGCCTGTC
>NC_085876.1:27768551-27776051 GCF_034702125.1 Engraulis encrasicolus | reverse complement strand
CTCTCTCTCTCTCTCTCTCTCTCTCTCTCTCTCTCTCTCTCTCTCTCTCTCTCTCTCTCGCATTGTACCCTTCTAGCGCTATCTGTACATCTCTGTCTCTCTTTATCTCTCAATCTTTCTTTCTCACTCGCTGTCACACACATATGTTACCCACACACTCACTGACAGACTGCCTCACTTACACCCTCACACACTCTCACTCACACACACACACGCGCGCACACACACACACACACACGCACGTACACAAACACACACACTCTCTATCTCTCTCAATCACACACACACACACACACACACACACACACACACACACACACACACACACACACACACACACACACACACACACACACACACACACACACACACTCACACACTCTCTCTCTCTCTCTCTCTCTCTCTCTCTCTCTCTCTCTCTCTCTCTCTCTCACACACACATGCACACGTTCACACACACAAACACACTCTCTCTCGTTCTCACACTCACGCACGCTCGCACGCACACACGCACGCACGCACACACACACACACACACACACACACTCACACACAAAGCCGTACAGTACAGTGGTAAGCCAATCTGTCTGCTGCAGGCAGTATTGGAGGTGAGGAAGATGGTGTTGAAATTGGTATTGGCGGTAGAGAGAGATACAGAGAGATAGGGAGACAGCAGGGATGAGCTCATATATCGGCTCATGTCAGTGTGCTCAGTTTGTGTGTTTGCTCGCGCCGTGGGTATATTTCCAGCTATATGTCCTAGTTATGTGTAGGTGTGTTTGTGCATGCAGGGCGGTATATAGGAGTGGGAAGAAGTGCATGTTGGCATGTGCGTACATAATCAGTATGTAACCTATAGCATATTTTCTTGATACTTATGATCATGTGTTGTTTGCATGGACAGTATGCGTGTCCATGAGTGTATGTTGTTCTGCGTGCATGAGGAGAGAGAGAGAGAGAGAGAGAGAGAGAGAGAGAGAGAGAGAGAGAGAGAGAGAGAGAGAGAGAGAATGTGTCAGAGAGTCTGTGTATAAAGTGAATGCATGAGTGTGCATGTGTGTATCTGTGTATATGTGTGACATGCACATGCATGTGTGTGTGTATGCATATAGTATACATATGCCTCTTTTCCACTGCCGGTTTTCTGGTAGGCCTACAGCTCAACACAGCGCGACTCGGCCGCCACTTTTTGCTTTACAATTGAGCTGTTTCGCGCCTATGCCAAAAGCAAAAAGTGGCGTCCGAGTCATGCTGTGTCGATCTGTAGGCCTACCAGAAAAACGGCAGTGGAAAAGAGGCATTAGTAGCCAATGTGTGTCTGTAGGCTGTGCGTGCAAAGAGGCTTGGAAGTCTTTGTGAGCAGTGCAGTCCAGTGCATTGTAAGGTCTAGGGGATGATGAATGATTACAATAATACAGCTTGAGTGTGTGTGTGTGTGTGTGTGTGTGTGTGTGTGTGTGTGTGTGTGTGTGTGTGTGTGTGTGTGTGTGTGTGGTGTGTGTGTGTGTGTGTGTGTGTGTGTGTGTGAGAGAGAGAGAGAGAGAGAGAGAGAGAGAGAGAGAGAGAGAGAGAGAGAGAGAGAGAGACAGAGACAGAGACAGAGACAGAGACAGACAGAAGACAGATAGATAGACCGACAGAGACAGTGTCTGGATGAGGGCCTAAGAAGGCTGCGTTGGGTGGGCGGCAGCCAGTAGCGACAGACCTGGGGGGCCAGTGATGGTAGGTGTGCAGGGGGTTTGTCTGGGGGTTGGGCAGTGGTGATAGGTGTGGTGTGGATGGTTTAGTAGGCCTACAACCAGGGGGTCAGGATTTGGCTGATTAGCTTCGCCGATTAGCAAGGCACTTCCTCGTCGCAATTCCACCCCCACTTCGCTCAAAGAGGGTGGACGCGATTGGTTGGTGCGCGAGTTTAGTGTTGGGCACACATACCTATACAGGTGTGTGGCTGGGCACCTCCATGCATCCAATGTCCGTCTTCCATATATCTTTCTGGTCAATCTTAAGTCAGTCGTTAACGTGGCACGTAATTGGCTGAGTAAACTGGTGGTGGAAACGACTCCATCTTTGAAGCTCAAAAAGTCGTTCAATTTTGGCTGAATTCACTAGCCTAGCATTTTCCATTGAAATGACTGGAGGCGGGACTTATTCACTCTCTCCAGTTCTTATACTACCTCCATGCCTACAACTCCTCCGCATCTACCTTCAGACTCTGGAAGAGGGCCTCTGGAGGTTGATCTGTAGAGAGATGACAGAGGCATGACAGTGGTGGGGCTGTGTGGGTGGAGAGGGTATATCTCCTCCACCTCTACCCCCAGGATAAAGATAGGAGTGGCTAGGTAGCAGCACTCTCAGAAATAAAGGCACAGAACTCGTCGCTGTGGCATTACCCTCAAGGGGAGTACCATTGCGTCGCTTGGGTGGTACCTCAAAAAAGAGGTGACAGATGCACATTGGTCGACATTGCAAGAAACTGAACACACCTCTTTTTTGGGGTACCAATCAAGCGAGACAATGGTACTCCCCTTGAAGGTACAGCCACAGCGACGAGTTCTGTAGGCCTACCTTTATTTCTGAGAGTGTGCACAGCTATGGCCGGAAGTTACAGATGGGTCCATGTCTGTGGGCTTGATGGTGGTTGATGGTGGGTTGTGGTGGCGGTTGTGGAGTCCCTCCACCTCCATCCTCAGGGTCTTTGGTTTGGTTTGGTTTGGTTTATTTATGGATATAGGAAGACAAAAAGGTATCCAAGGAATAACATGTAAAAGCGTAAACACTTATTTCCAACATGGTCCCTGATGGAAGAGGACAAGACATAACAAAAACATGTAACAGATATCACATACACATATGCCATCACATTCCTACGTCACCTAGTTCTCCACTTTATTCCACAAAAATACTCTAACTCTTTGTTTAAAACACCTTTTTGTTTCTGCCATTTTAATATTTAGTGGAAGGCTATTCCATAGCATAATCCCTGTATAAAAGAAAGAGCTGCGAGCTGTGCTTTTTGAAGCTGGTACCTTACAGGAGCGAACACTTGCTCTTGTTCCATGGGCATGTTGAGTATGCACCATCCCAAGTACTTAGGGGCTATCCCATTTATAATGTTAAACATATGATTCAGTTTTAGCTGTTCAACCCTTAATTTCACAGGCAGATAGTCCACTTTCTTAAAATCATTTGAAGTAACATGATACCTAGATGGTTTACCTAATATAAAACGGATCATGTTGTTCTGCATAACCTGCATTTTATTTTTTATTTTCACTGTCAGGCCACTGTACCATGCTGAACAGGCATAGTCAAAATGGCACTGCACAAGCGCTGACACAAGAAGTTTTTTAACTTTTAAATCTAATTGCCTTGTGTTACGGAACAAAAAATTCAATTTAGAAGCACTTTTATACAATAGCTTCTCTGCAATTGAATGACCAGTCAGAGTCTGATCCAATGTTAAACCTAGATATGTAACTGTTGATTTTGTTTGTATTTCGTTACCGTTACATGTGACTTTTAACTCAGGTGCCTTTTTTATCCTATGTTTGGTACCAAATAAAATGCATTCAGTTTTCCCCACATGCAATGACAGTCTATTGTCTAGCAGCCACTGTCTTACATTGTTCAACTCATCAGTGAGGGTGTGTTGAATCTGAGAGATGTCCCTGCCAGATACAAGTAGAGAGGAGTCATCAGCATAAAGAATGACTTTACATTTAACAGCTGCTGGCATATCATTTACATAAATAAGGAATAACAAAGGGCCTAAAATTGAACCTTGGGGCACCCCACACGATATTTGCAAGGGTTCTGACAATACCCCATCATAATCACAAATTTGATGTCTATCAGATAGGTATGATTTAAACCACTGTAATGATGCCTGGCCAAAACCCATGCATTGCAACTTAGATAAAAGAATTGAATGGTCCACCGTGTCAAATGCTTTCTGTAAATCTAATAAAACCATGCCTGTATAATTTCCATTTTCACTTTCTTGTCTGATGTAATCACATAGGTGAGTGAGGCATGTGTCGGTGGAGTAAGCAGACCTAAAACCAGATTGGAGGTCATAAAGCAAGTTGTTCTGGGTTAAGTACTTCTCCATCTGATTGAAGATCACCCTTTCTAATATTTTAGACAAAGTTGGTAGGATTGACACCGGTCTATAATTTTTAACATCAGTCCTACTACTTTTCTTGAATAGAGGGAGAACCTTGGCCCTTTTCATTTCCGTTGGAACTTTTCCAAGTTGTATAGACAAATTAATAATATGTGTAATGGCGCCCCCTGTAACATTAGCACTATCCTTAATAAATCTGCCTGGGATTTGATCCAGGCCAGTGGCCTTGTTGGTGGATAATGACGCCAACATCTCCCCTATCTTTTCATTTGACACTGAGCAAAGCTCAAACGAGTCAGGTAATACATCATTATAAATTGACCTCAGAAATTTGGCTCCAAACTTCCCTGATCCTACTGGAAGATGTGAAGCCAAGCTGGCAGCAATTGTAGTAAAAAACGTATTAAAATGATTTGATATGACTTTTTTGTCAAAGCAAACTGTATTGTTAATATCAATCCCAGTATTACAATTATTAGTATTTGATTTTCCAGCACCAATGTCTTTGAGTATTTTCCACAGCTTCTTTGGCTGGTGAATATTTTCTGTAACTGCTTCAGCATAGTACTCAGCTTTCGCTTTCTGTATAAGATATCTTGCTTGGTTCCGTGTATAAACATATTTGTCAAAATCATTTTGCAGATTAGACTTAGAGAATTTTCTGTAATTGTGATCTCTCTGTCTTATTAAATCCATTATCTCAGTAGTCATCCATTTAGCTCTCTTTTGTTTAACTCTCATCTCTCTCATTGGTGCAACCATGTCCAGTGCTGTTAAAAACCTCTCCTTAAACAACTTCCATGCTTGATCAGGTTCCTTACTGTCTAAAACTTTACTCCAATCCTGATCTGCAAGTTTAAGCTCAAAGGCCTCCTTAGAATATTGTCTTGTACATCTCATTTTTATGGAATGATGAGATCCTGACCCTATTTTACCCTTAGATGTCTTGCGAGTACAGAAAATGACTTTATGGTCACTGAGACCGATTTCCAAAGTCCCTGAGCAGGATATTTTCTCCCTGTCAGTAACCAGTATCAGATCCAAAATGGATTTAGTGTACACATCTACTCTAGTTGGCTCAGTTATAAGTTGTTGTAACCCAAAAACTTTGCAAAAATGTAAAAACTTTTAAGAAGACAATTTGTTTTGGTAAGCAGCAAATTTGTGTTATAATCACCCAAGAGAATGCATTCTTTCTCCAGAAACACATTTCCATCAATACACACTGATTCTAAAAGTTCATAAAAGTCATTTTGTTTGGGGGGTCTGTAGCACACCCCCACCAAGATCGGCTTTGTTTTGGGCAGTCGAATTTCAACCCAAGCAGTTTCCAATGAGTCTATCTGTAAGTCCGGGCAAGGGGTGAATGATAGATCAGTCCGAATAAAAAGACATACCCCTCCTCCGTTCCTATTGCGGTCTCGCCGGTAGCAGTTGAAACCAGGCAGTTTAACCTCGTCGTCCTCAATGGAATTGTCTAGCCACGTCTCAGTCACAGCAATCACTGCGGCTTTTGTCCTTGCAATGAACTGCCTTAACTCTTCAATTTTCGGAAGTAAACTCCTTGCGTTGAGGTGAATGAAATGAAGCCCTCTTTGATTCAAAAGTTCCACGGACGTCTCCCCTTTCTCCATACTGTCATCCCCACCGAAAGAAGTAACCTCTCGTGCGTAATCCAGGATATCGGGGGAACACAGTTCTTGCGCGCAACAGGCATTACACACCAGTTGAATGTTTGCCTGTGCTTTGACGGCCAAGGAGTATGTTTTGCGATCTATGTTTGCACATTTAATATGAACAAACTCGTCACACAGATCACAGGCAATTGCATTTGCGTTTGATCTCACAGTCTTCCCGCAGTTCGGGCATTGGCACCTAGATGTTTTGCAGGTGGATGGTCCAGGGCAGGGATGAACATCCCCACACAGCAGCAAACTTTCTGTGACAACCAGTAGCGTAAGATGTATCTTTACTTCACCAGTATTTCGCCTCCGGTTACGTTGCTTGTTGGGGGCAAGTTGGCTCGGTCGGATTAATTTGTTAAACAGTTGGTAATGTCCGACGGGTATCTTACTGGAATGTTTGTCACCAGCTGATTTCACAAACAAAGCTGCTTCCGCGTTTTTGCCAGCCACAAAAGAGTTATACAGTCCTACGGTTTGGCAAAACGCCAGCAACAAAAGTAGGACAAACTGTCCGTTGGCCATTTCATTTACCAACTTGAATAAAAACTCTAAAACTTTTAAAACAATAAAAACTTTATCCCGCGGCTGCCAGTGGCTTCAGCACGCCCGCGCTGGTCAACATGGGGTGTGTGTAGGGACAAAATGATTGTGTTGTTGTTTTTTTAAAGTAGGAGACAGACAGCTGGTCAGAGAGAGAGAGAGAAAGAGAGAGAGAGAGAGAGAGAGAGAGAGAGAGAGAGAGAGAGAGAGAGAGAGAGAGAGAGAGAGAGAGCAATTGTAATTGTGTCCAGACACCCTAGTCCCTTGAGGGCATGGTTGTCAAGGGTGCTTGGCAGAGTTCAAGTGGAGTTGTTTTTACTAGAACAAACAAATATCAGACTTTTTCCTCTGAAATGATAATGATAGTGGTAATTTTGGTAGAAATGATAGAGGTAATTTTATTTAATGCTATCTAGCATTCGTGAACAGATACATCAGTAGTGCTTGGAGCAGCAAATAATGAAACAAGATGGAAGGCAGGGTGATACCGTATATCACGAAAGTGAGTACACCCCTGCAGTTTTGGCAGATTATTGATTATATCTTTTCATAGGAAAGCATAAAAAAATCACTTTGACATAATGTTTAGTGACCTTTTAACAATATATTTAACCGCTTAAATTTCTTGTTCACTCAGAAAAAAACAAAATACAGCCATTAATGTTTGAACATGTACCCACAAATAAAAAGTGAGTACTCCCCAGATTGAAATCCGGTAGAGAAGGGGCCGTCTCGAAATGAAAAAGGATTAAAAGGGAGGTCATTGGTGTGCGTTTCAACCTTTTTTTTTCAATGAACTTTTTCATTTGGAGTGTGCACCTGGCTTAAATAGATTGGTGTGGCATTATGGCTCATTCTTTTGAAAATTGGTAGTCAGAATCCTCGACCTCCGCCTCGAGAAAGTGCAATAGAACAGGAACTCCGATTGGGGTTCTGGAACAGAAACTCGTAGCAGTTCGGTGTAATCTCAGTTCAATAATAATTGCTGCTTTCAGACATTTGTATTGTCCCCAACTGTTACAAAAGAACGGCTGTCAGGAGAACAAACGTTGGTTGACTGACAACCGAGTTTCACAAGAATGAGCAGTTAATCCAAATAGTGTATAACTAGAGGTGCTCTTTCGTAGCACAGTGGAAGGAGTAAGATGA
>NC_085876.1:27753551-27756051 GCF_034702125.1 Engraulis encrasicolus | reverse complement strand
ATAAAAATAAATTTGACTTGACTTGACTTGACTTTATTATCTCTTTTATTGATCACATATGCAAAACTCCAGTTGGAAAGCTATGTACATGAGGCCCCAGATGTCTGCTACCAGAAAAGACGGCTGGAGGTGACACGGTAAAACGTAACTTGCCGGCGTCATGCATATGACATAGCAATGTCACAGCAGTGTTTTAAGGCAATGTCATAAGCATTAAGTGACATTAAGTTATGGTAAAGACAGTCCAAACAGTGTCACCTTTTCATGACCATAACACGTTCATGATATTGATGTTATGTTTATGACACGTCCATGACTATGACATAATACTGTTTTGACACTATTATGACACTGTTATGGCATATACATGACGCCGACGTCAAGTAAAGTGTTACTGGAGACATGAGGCAACACTTCTTGAGTGAATTTGTGTCTGTCCTTAGCGTCATGATTGATGACGAGTTGTCGTTCTCCAGGCGCCCCGGCCTGCCGATTTCAGATATTAAACATAAGGAAAATCAGACCCTTTCTGACCCAAGATGCTACACAACAATTGGTTCAGGCCATGGTCATGTCCCGCACTGATTACTGCAACTCCTTCCTGGCAGGGCTACCTGCTTGAGCATTAAAACCACTTCATGTTTGGTATTCAATCAACCCAAAAGGACCCATGTAAATCCTCTATTCACCGAGTTGCACTGGCTACCGATCTTATGTTCCTGGAACAGAACTTCACTCAAACTGTCAACACAAACTGTCTGGCCCTGCAGTCTGCTCGCTAAGCGATCCCAGTCAAGGGTGTTCTCTTTCACCGCTCCTCAATGGTGGAACAATCTCCCAGAGGCAGCAAGACTAAGCACATCTACAGTATTTCAACTTTCAAGACGCAAGTGAAGACTCTTTTCTTTCCTGACTATCTGCAACACTAATGCGTGATCTGCCCCAGTCCTGAGCCAGAGTTGGCATGATGTGTATGTGCGCGTACTCTACTAACCCTGCGCTAATGTACTTAAGCAATCTGCACTTGTTGTTCTGTATATTTCCTTTGCATTTTGTATCTGCTAGTGATGTTGACTATGATTATGTCCTTGATTGTAAGTCGCTTTAGATAAAAAGCGCCTGCCAAATGCAATGTAATGCAATGTAATGCAATGCAATGTAATGCAATGTCTGTGACTCCAATTGTTTTCAAGCATTTATTGTTTAATATCTAGCTGCCTCTGCTTAAGTAGTCATAAAAACAGAAACATGACAGATCGCAGCATGTTGAAATATTCATGACAGTTGCCTATGCATGAGGAGCCATGCGCTTTTGATGCTAATGATTTAATTATCCCCACAAAAGCCTGTCATTTAACCCTGCTAACAGCACTTCACTGTGTGTTCCTATGCGTTCACGCTGCTCCCTTTTGAGCTCCCGACATATGGTTTAATTATTTATGTTGTGCAGTATTCATGTAAATAGGCCTCACAATACTGCCGCATATAGTGATCGAATTATACTTGCTGAGCTTGACGCTGCTGTCATATAGAAGGGGTGGAATTATACTCTATTAGCCTGATGGGGACTGACATATGGTTGAATATGCCATCCATACAGGCTCGTCAAGGGATCTCTCTAAATGTGTGAAAGATTTTGGCCCATTGAATATTAATTAACGACCAGGGTGTGTGATTGACATCTGTGGTTCTGCTCCTGAAGTGCTTCAAATCCTGTTCAACACCTTGAGCAAACCTAATAAAATCATGAGAGATTTTTGTATGCTTGGGTGTGTGTATGGAATGTACCTGAGCGAGTAAGTGAGTGAGGCAGCGGTTTGTGTGTTTTTCTGTTTGTGTGTGTGTGTGTGTGTGTGTGTGTGTGTGTGTGTGTGTGTGTGTGTGTGTGTGTGTGTGTGTGTGTGTGTGTGTGTGTGTGTGTGTGTGTGTGTGTGCGTGTGTGTGTGTAAGAGAGAGAGTTTGTGGATGTGTGTGATCCTCTGTGTGTGTGTGTTGGTTAGTGTGGATGTGTGTGTTAACCACCTTAGCTGAGTGTGATGCATGAGGGCCTCTCATCCCCATACATCTATCCGTCGGTACATTCAGGCCGACTGAGAACCATGCCAATGCCTATTCCCTAGCCTGGGCGAAAGCCAACCGTGCCAATGCCTATTCCCTAGCCTGGGCGAAAGCCAACCGTGCCAATGCCTATTCCCTAGCCTGGGCGAAAGCCAACCATGCCAATGCCTATTCCCTAGCCTGGGCGAAAGCCAACCATGCCAATACCTATTCCTTAGCCTGGGCGAAAGCCAACCATGCCAATGCCAATTCCCTAGCCTGGGCGAAAGCCAACCATGCCAATGCCTACTCCCTAGCCTGGGCGAAAGCCAACCATGCCAATGCCTATTCCCTAGCCTGGGCGAAAGCCAACCATGCCAATGCCTATTCCCTAGCCTGGGCGAAAGCCAACCATGCCAATGCCTATTCCCTAGCCTGGGCGAAAGCCAACTATTGATGCCGT
>NC_085876.1:27743551-27746051 GCF_034702125.1 Engraulis encrasicolus | reverse complement strand
ACCCTCACTCAAACCTCACATAGGCTAATGTAGGCTAAGTCTACAGTAGAAACCTAAACTTCACACAATCACAACATGCCTTCAACACACAGCCAAATACCATGGACCATGCACAGAAGAGAGGGGAGTGGAGGGGAAGAGATGGAGAGAACACGAACACACACGAGCGCGCGCGCGCGCACACACACGCTGTGCAATAAAGTGTATGATGTCTTATGTGTTTCTGTGCAGTAGTAGCCTGCTAGATACCTTACTTTCCTCCAGGAACTCAGCTCATACCACGCGCAACAAAATGACAAGTAGCAATTACGCCATGTCACGGAACTGTTCGCTTTCTTTGTTACTTCCATAGTTGATAGTTTTTTTGTTATAGATTTAATTTCACAAACTTGCACGTCCATACAAGGTCTACCCTTCTTTTCCGATGGCGTGGGCTTTCCGAATCAGCAACTACATTCAATTGCGCCAGGACTAAGAAAATGTCAGACGACATCTGACTGACAGCTCATAAACTGACAGGCACAGATCTCATTTGTCCTTCTCGGATTCGCTCCACCACCACTCCATTTGAACGTCTCTCTTACTATTACTAGCATTCACCAACACAGAACCTTGCCGTTACTACCACGGCATTCTTTATCACCCGTACAAAACCTACTAAGCAGAAGTAACGCGCGCTTGTCATATTATTGAAATTGAATTCAGCGCGAGCCGCAAGCCGCTTTCAGAATCTCTCTGCTCTTCAAACAAGCAGTGGCTCTGGTGTGCGCGATGAAGCACGCAGCCAATAGGCATAAGGCTACCTTACAGTGATTAAATGACTAACCAATGGCTGTAGGCTACATCATGTCAGGTGTCCATGGGTAATGTAGGAAACCTGGCTGTCGTTGGGTTCATTATAGAAGCAGCGGTTTCGGCGTTCATATATTCCAGTCGGGCGCTACCAGCCAAATTGGGGGGGTAGATCATTTTCTCCACTAGCCAAAATGAGTTTTCACGCGCATTTGGCGGGTTGGCGGGCGTTAATTTAGACCCCTGTATCATATGACTTGACCGACTTGACTCGACTTGACTTGACTTGATATGGGCCCTAGACAACTGACCCCTTTGTCAGTTCCCTATCGGCTTCATTGTGTACTACGCTGCAACCCCAAAGTCCAGTCATCCTGGGCAAAAAAAGAAACCAAATACAACCCCCTCCTTCACCCCACCCACCCTCCATAAACTCCTTTCTCTGTGGTTCTCAGTGGGTCAGGCTTAAGCCGGGGTCACAAATCAATCAGGTGACAACCGCGCCGAGATGACCCCGGTGGCCCCCAGTGGCCCTCAGTGGCCCTGCTCTACTCCCCCAAAGCTGATTTATGGATAATCATAGACGCTCTCGCATCTGAGGAATGCACCGACAGCCCGACCCCCCTCTTTAGCTACCCTCTGTTCTTATTTGGGCCCATCAGCCCTCTTTTTCTGATCACTAACATTCCAACCTGTCAGATGAGTGGGTCACCCCAACAAATGTTTTTAATTGATGATCCACAAAGATTGCAGATAATGTATAAAATGTAAATGCGTAAAAATGTTTATGAGAAATATAGATGTGAAAATTGTATGGATTATCGTCATCCGAGCAATTTTTCAATTGGTCCATCGAACCCTCTTTTCTCATCATCAACATTCCATCCTGTCACATGAATGGCCACCCCCACCAACACTGTTGATTGATGTTCCAAGATGGCAAATACAGTGTAAACATGTTTATGGGAATCGTAGCTGTAAAATTGCATGGATTATCGCCACCTGAGGAATGCACTCTACCATCCCCACCGAGCCACCGCCCCCACCACCACCCACCTCCCACCCTCTCTTATGTGGGCCCATCTACCCCCTTTTCTGATCATCAACATTCCAACCTGTCACATGAGAGCCCACCCCCACAAACACTCTTAATTGATGCTCCAAATGCGGTTGTTTGTAATAAAATGTTTATGAGAATCGTAGAGGTATAATGTATGGCTCATCGTAGGCGGTCGTCTTGGAAATGTGCCTAGGACGTCTCCATCCAACGACCTACTTTTTGATCACATTTCGTCACCTGAACAGCAAAAAAAAAAAAAACACCATTTCAACTGAAGTCTTGTTCAGACAAATGTTATGATTACACATAATACAAAGTTATTTTATGACCATTAAACCTTTACAGGTGGTTAATTGAACAATACAACAACAACTTTGTTGTAAATTTTCACTTTTCCTCCACTTTCTCTTTTGTCACGCAGGTCCAAACACTTCCGGAGTCGCTCACCACGCACGGAATGTCTTTGTTCTTAAGCTTTTCACAAAAGGAGTCAATTGGGAAGAGTCTTTATCCCCCTCACAGGCTGTCCTGGGGGTCTTTTGAAGGGGGGGTTGGGTGGGTGGATACTGCTGGTGCTGGGAGACAGAGGGTTTATTAGGGGCACCGGATAGGATAGGCTTCACTGTTCAAGCGATGGAATCCTCTCTC
>NC_085876.1:27733551-27738551 GCF_034702125.1 Engraulis encrasicolus | reverse complement strand
TAGGCAGAAAGAAAAACTGTCCACAGTGGTCATATCTAACGGCACGCCACTGATTCATCAAAGTTTGGGTTCAGTAGACCATACAGGTTTGGAGAGGTTTTTGCTTTTCGAATAGGCACAACACAGCTCAATCAAAAAGCAAAAAATGGCGGCTGAGTCGTGCTGTGACGAGCCTACAAGGCCTAAAAGAAAATCGGCAGTGGAAAAGAGGCTTTATTAGCAGTAAGGTATGGCCATGGGCCATGGCTGATCTTCAGGGAGAGTGCTTTCATCTGAGCCTTCTCTAATGTAGCTGTCACCAGTGAAACCCAACACACAGCACAGCGCAGTGGCGTAAGAGTCAGACTGTATGCCATAGTATAGAGCATCAGGAGAGCGGCGTGAAAATCCTCACGAGTGGCACATATATATTATATTTAGCCCTTAGCTTTGCTTCCCTGCTCGCTGGCTGTTCCTGACTGTCTACAGAGAGGACGACCATCTAGGAAAATGTGTTGAAGTTAAACAGAAAAGAAAGAAACATATGCACTTTAATCTGAGCTTAAAAGTTTTAAAGTTACTTTTTTGTCTGTAAGCTTTCAGTGGGTTTAGCTTTTTCCGACGGAGGACTGTACCGTACATCCTCACTGTGAAATAAGTTCACAGAGTTGGTTTCAGCAAGAGACTTCATGCTTACTCATTAGCTGTAACCGAGGACTGTTAAGTATAGCCTTTAGGGTCTTCTAACAGAATAATGGTCTGACACACATTGTGAGTTACTCAAAGGAGGAATAGCAATCCAAGACGTTTGGCTGCATGCGTTTCTCATTTTCTGCCTTTTCTGAAAAACCAAGCAAACCAAAAACAGCTACAGTGCAGTGGCTGATAGGTTGTAGGTCCAGTAGCACACAATAGAACGTCAATCTGGCAAACTCACATAATAATTATGGCACATCACTACACAGCTTACAGTACACATAGCACACAATGGAATTTCATTTATGTCTCAGCCGTGCAAGGGGCAGCCCTAATGGTGCCCTGCCTGGGAGCAGTGTGGCGGGATACCGCAGTCATCGAGGGGCACAGCAAGGTAAATATGTTAATCCTGGGGTGAGTTTCTCAAAAGAGAAGTTGTTAGCCTGTTAGCAACTTCGGTAGTTACCAATGGGAAAATGTATTGAAAACAACAAAGTAGCTAATGTGGTAAGCAACTTTGGTTTTGAGAAATTCACCCCTGTCTAGTTATCACCTTCCTCTCCTAGACAGATTTGCCAGACCAAGCTCTGATAGCGTGGCCCAGCTTAGCTACAGTTTACATTATAACCTTAACACAGTATTTATTTCTCTGTGAATATAATAGAAAGGCGAATAATGTGCTATAGTTTACATTACAGCCTAAACACAGTATTTCTTTTCTCTGTGAATAAAAAAAGATGAACAATGTGCTATTACATTATATCCAAAGCACAGCATGTCTCTGTGAAAACAAAAAAAGGTGAGTAATAGAGGCTCTTTGGTTGTGTGTATATAATAGAAGATGATGTAGCACCGGCCTAGCCTGGGAACTCCCATACTGCCTTTAGTTCTACACAATCGTTTCGATCTGAAAGACAGTATGGCGAGGATGACTCATAACGTACAAGATCATGGGATCTGTGTCATAATGGCCAAGCATTCCGACCTTAACAGTTTCTCTGCCCAATCAGAGAGCAGGGCAGTGTGTCATAATAGCCAAGTATTCCGGCCCCATACGGAATTTACAATAGGCAACTCCCCAGACCTAATCTCACTTTTGATTAGGTCTGGTGTTAACCAGGCAAGCACCGGCCCAGAAGCCCCCATGACTGGCTAATGTGTTGCCGTGCCGATGGGGCCCATAGTCTACTAGCTTGTCATGTTCTCATCCGTGCACAGAGGAATCCCAAACGGCTGCAGCTACGCCACGCTCTCCGTCAAGACACTCCAGAGGAGCAGCCGTGTCAGAACAAATTAGAGACCGCTGTTACCTCCAGCCCTTTCCTTAAAACCTACAGATTAAAAAAAAGAAAAGACTGAAAAAGACAGGAGGAGGAAGAAATGGGGGGAGAGAGAGAGAGAGAGAGAGAGAGAGAGAGAGAGAGAGAGAGAGAGAGAGAGAGAGAGAGAGAAATGAGCAAAGAAAACCAACAGATTAAAAAAATGTTTTAAAATGACAGAATGGCAAGGAGAACTGAACAACTGAAAAAAGAGAGGATGAAGAGAAAGAGGAAGAAAGGAAAGAGGTAGCCAGAAGTGGTACAGTGACCAAAGTGGAGGGAGCAGAAAGTGGCACATGGTTATGATGAAAGCTTGCTGTTCATTACCAGCGCATCACAAGGAATGGAAGAGAGAGAGAGAGAGAGAGAGAGAGAGAGAGAGAGAGAGAGAGAGAGAGAGAGAGAGAGAGAGAGAGAGAGAGACCATGCTCATTACCAACCCATCTTCAGGAATGGAAGTGGAGAGAGGGAGAGAGAGAGAGAGAGAGAGAGAGAGAGAGAGAGAGAGAGAGAGAGAGAGAGAGAGAGAGAGAGAGAGAGAGAGAGAGAGAGAGAGATCTCCTTGATGAAATCTGGGAGGGGTGTCGTGCCAATTTTATTTGATGTTGCTTTGATAATGTCACCGATTTTTTTCAAGTACCCCTTTCATCCTGGGAGATAGGAAGCCCACCCCAGCCGTGTGTATTCTTGCGTGTACGGATGTGACTGCGCATCCGTGTGTGTTCGTGTGTGTGTGTGTGTGTGTGTGTGTGTGTGTGTGTGTGTGTGTGTGTGTGTGTGTGTGTGTGTGTGTGTGTGTGTGTGTGTGTGTGTGTGTGTGTGTGTGTGTGTGTGTGTGTGTGTGTGGGCCTATTTGTATGTGTGCATGCGTGTGCGTGGGTGCGAGTGTGCATATACTATGTGTGTGTTCATGTCTTTAAAAAGCCACTGTAGGATTAGGAAAGGGGGAGGACATATGATGTTCCGAAAGTAAAACAAGAGAAAGCAGATTCCAGATTCAGGTAAGGATACAGTATAGTATTTGCATTCCATATGCAGATTTGCTGTTATGTGTGTGTGTGCGTGCGTGCGTGCGTGCGTGCGTGCGTGCGTGCGTGCGTGCGTGCGTGCGTGTGTGTGTGCCTGATTCAGATTCAGGTAATGATATATATGAGTGGTATTACAGAGTGCGTGGGCTGAATCACATTCTAACCCTGCAAAGTCCCATCAGCTAATAATAGAATACTTATACATGCTGTATGAAGTGCACTATACGGTAAGCGTGTAGTTTGGTATACACCCTGCACACAAATCATCACAATTCACCTTGCACACTACATTGTGCATACCTACACCTCTGCAATACATCTTGACTGGCATTCCCTTGCATGTACAGTAGTAGTAGTAGTAGTAGTAGTATTAGTAGTAGTAGTAGTAGGCTAGTAGTGGTAGTAGTGGTAGTAATAGTAGGGCTTTATTGTCACTATATGAATACAGTGAGATGTTGTTTGGAAGCAACCCACAGATGCCCACGTATACGCCATAGGTTATAAACCGTATAATGCAATAGAAATATTATTATAATATCATTATTTTTGATAGACATAAAAAAAGAGCTGCAATGTAAAATCTTCCCATTCTTCGAGACGTGGAGGCCATCCATATCCGTATGTGTATCCATTCTTTCACTGTTCCGCTGCAATTTCCCCACTGCATTCCATTGTAATAGAGCACACCTACGGTAAGGTTTGTCTGATTTTGATGTGTTCATCAATAATACAAGGGAACACATGCAATCCACTGCAAGCTGTCTCTGGGCATATCAAACCCGATGCATGCTTGCATGGTGTACAGTTACAGTTACTGCACAGTAAATTCTGCAGTGCTCATTTAACACTTAGAGAGTTCATTTGAGTCCATTTGGACTTAAATGAACTCTGTAAGTGTTGAATTAACACCACAACATTTACTGTGTGTACACAAGGCCGCTGACAGCTTTGGCTGGGCCCGGGTCAAAGACATCTGAAAGGGCCCTAAAACCAATACATTAATGTAATGAGGATCCAATTCTGGGCCCCCTCTCTCCTTGGGCCCGGGGCAAGTGACCCCTTTGTCCCCTCCTATCGGCTTCCCTGACAGTACATGTGCTAACATTGACATTTTGCAGCTAACACGTCAAGCAAACAAATCTTAGCATCTATAAGCGACTCCAGACTTAGACACACAAAAAAACAAAACAAAAACAAACATCAAACCTCAGCCTCAAATTCTCTTCCTTTAGCTTTCTTTAGCAAACCGGTCTTAGCATCTATAAGCGACTCCAAGCTTAGACCAAAAAAAAAACAAACGTCAAACCTCAACCCCAAATTCTCTTCCTTTAGCAGTAGAAAACATAGAGTGTGACAAGCACGATTCCTTCGTCTGACCCTGGGCCTGCCAGAGATCTGTGGAGAGTTATATAAGTAATAAAAGCAATTTTCTTTTCAACAATGGCCTCCGTGAAACCTGCCAGCATACTGCCGCACATTTCCACTACACACAAACGCACACGCGCACGCACGCACACACACGCGCACACGCACACACACACACACACACACACACACACACACACACACACACACACACACACACACACACACACACACAACCCCCCCCCCCCACACACACACACACACACACACAAACCCACACACACACACACACACACACACACACACACACACATGCAATGCACACACTTCTACTTCTCCGTCCGAGTGTGCCTGCTGGTTCTTCGCCATGGGCAATAAACTCTGACTGACCACGCCCGAAGTCAATTACTCCGCGCCTGAGACAGTTTAGGGAGGGCCGAGGGAGCCTTGCTCGGTAATAAATGCACTTTTTATAAGGGGGGAGAATACAAACGGCCGACCATTACTGTGTCTGGCCTTATTGTGTAGCGCGGGGTAGGTAGCCTATTGTTCGTTAAGTACATTTCAATGTGTGTGCATGTGTGTGTGTGTGTGTGTGTGTGTGTGTGTGTGT
>NC_085876.1:27721051-27728551 GCF_034702125.1 Engraulis encrasicolus | reverse complement strand
CCTGACAACTGTTCCTTGAGTTTGTGTAGTTTTGTGGGAAGCAGTCAGGGGGGGCAAAAGGGCTCAGTTGTACCTGGGCCCAGGGAGAGAGGGTGCCCAGAACTGGGTTCTCATTTATATATATGTATGAGGGGTGCTGGCAAAGCTGTCAGCAGCTCTATATCACTCTCAGAAATAAAGGTACAGAACTTGTCGCTGTGGCAGTACCCTCAAGGGGAGTACCATTGCGTCACTTGATTGGTACCTTAAAAAAGAGGTGACATATGCACATTGGTCGACATTACAAGAAACTAAAATCCCCTCTTTTTTGGGGTACCAATTAAACTATGCAATGGTACTCCCCTTGAGGGTACTGTGACAGCGGCGAGTTCTGTATATTAATTTCTGAGAGTGTAGCAATTCGCTACCAACCGAGATTCAGAGTGGCTTGCAGCCGGTGAATGCAGTGTTAAAAGGGGGTTAAAAATATAACTTTTCACATTTGTTATGCTGGTTGAAAAGGCATATATGTCATGCTTACTAAGAGGTTATAACACTCACTGAGTTGGTAATGGGCTTAGGCGTCATCATCATCTCAAGTCATTTTAAAGTTATGATCACTATATCTGCCTCATGTCTGTTTTCACCATGGCCTGTCAATGATGCACAGAATGCACCCACACCACTTCAACCAAGACATTTTTCAAATTTCAATAAATTTTACTTGACAGGTGACTAACACGATTCTTTCCCTGTATAGCTAACATACTTATTCACTACAGTAGGGGTGGGAAGCCTTTTTAATTCAAGGGCCCACTTCAAATTTCATAAGCTCATCCAAGGGCCATACTATGGACACAAACCAGCATTTCCCCCTGCACTTTAGGCCAAAATTGACGGCGGCCACTTTTACAACAAACCCCACCTTCACTTGGTCCGCTGAAAATATAATTTCATTGTATTGCAAATGTAATGTCTCTCTTTTCCTTACAGAATATGTCAAATTTCATGTGAAAGTGCATAACATTAAAATGATGTTGTGCCCAGACAAGACATTCTCAAAGGTCGCAAATGGCACTAGAGACATAGGTTTGCCACTCCTGCATTACAGGGTTAGGATTGTAACTTTGTGAATGCTAATGCAGCCAGAGTGAACTTTGCCTTTGGTCAACCTTATCTAACAAGTACCCCGACAGACCTCCATCCCCCAATCCCCAACCCACACCCTCAGCCACACACCCCCCTCCATACCCAGGAAACAACGGGTTCCCAAGGTGGTGGTGGTGGTAGTGGCTGCATAAGAGGGTGCCCAGTGTGGCCCTAGTGGGTGCCGGGCAGGGGGGATGGAGGGGGTCCGATGGGGGCCCCTGAATGCGTCTCATTGTTGGGGGCTGCAGATGTGCCATGGACACACACACACACACACACACACACACACACACACACACACACACACACACACACACACACACACACACACACACACACACACTAGATGTGCCATGGACAGGGGGAAAGCAGGAATTTCACGCTCCGTGACACTATCTTCCCAATCTCCCCCATGCAGCTGCTCTGCTGAGCTCTGGTGTTCTGGTGTACGCTTCAGATCGTACATCACACACACTCTCTCTCTCACACACACACACACACACACACACACACACACACACACACACACACACACACACACACACACACACACACACACACACACACAGGTACACACTTGCACACATACACTCGTACACTGCACGTACACACACACACACACACACACACACACACACACACACACACACACACACACACACACACACACACACACACACACACACACACACACACACACACACACACACACACACACACACACACACTTGTGTGCACAATGCCGTGTGTGTGTGTTTGTGTGTGTGTGTGTGTGTGTGTGTGTGTGTGTGTGTGTGTGTGTGTGTGTGTGTGTGTGTGTGTGTGTGTGTGTGTGTGTGTGTGTGTACACATGCATGCGTGTGCATGTGTGTGTGTGTGCATGTGTGCACGTGTCTGCATGCATACTTGTCTATGTGCACGCACGTGTGTGTGTGTGTGCATGTGTGTGTGTGTGTTGTGTGTGTGTGTGTGTCTGTGTACGTGTGTGTGCTCACACCTGCGTCATTGCACTCTTGCGTCCTTGTGTGTGCGTGTTCTTACTTGTGTGGGTGAGACTGAGCAAGAGAGAGAGAGAGAGAGAGAGAGAGAGAGAGAGAGAGAGAGAGAGAGAGAGAGAGAGAGAGAGAGAGAGAGATACCTGGTAAAGCATCTGGTATATGTCACCCACGTATGCAAAGTGGGCTCGGCTCTGACATTGACTGACATGCCAGTGTTACACAGGAAGGCATCGCGGCTGTACACTATCACACTGTCAAAACAGGATCCAGAATATGCATATGTGTGTGTGTGTGTGTGTGTGTGTGTGTGTGTGTGTGTGTGTGTGTGTGTGTGTGTGTGTGTGTGTGTGTGTGTGTGTGTGTGAGGGCATGTTTGTTGTGTGTTTGTGTGCAGGGGAGCTGACAGGGGGCCCAGAAATGGGTAGTCATTACATTACATGCATTGGGTGGGAGGACCATTCAGATGACTTTGTCCCAGGCCAGGCTAAAGCTGTCAGCGGCCCTGTTTGTGTGTGTGTTTGTGTGTGTGTGTGTGTGTGTGTGTCTGTGTGTGTGTGTGTGTGTGTGTGTGTGTGTGTGTGTGTGTGTGTGTGTGTGTGTGTGTGTGTGTGTGTGTGTGTGTGTGTGTGTGTGTGTGTGTGTGTGTGTGTGTGTGAGAGAGAGAGTGTGGCACAGGAAGGAATCACGGCTCTACACTACTGTACTGCCAAAACAGGATCCAGAACCTTCCGCTGGTGTAGTAGACCATATGCCAGCCCAGCTCGCTTTGCTGCTTCGCCATGTCACATCCAATTCAACACAGTGCCAGATGGATTTCCCCTGATATGACTGCCTCTGTATTACAAACCAGGAGTGCGTTTCTCAAAAGCGTAGTTGTTAGCCAGTTAGCAACTTGGGTAGTTGCCAATTGGAATTTGCGTGGCAAACAACACGGTTAGCAACTATGGTTTCGAGAATGCAACCCAGTTACGCTGACTGACCAGGGATGCATTTCTATTTTTTTTCTTTTTCGACTTTATTTGATAGGACAGTGTGAGAGTTGGACAGGGTCGGCAAAGGACCCGGGCCGGGAATCGAACTTGGGTCAGCCGCATGGCAGGCGAGTGCCCTACCGGTTGGTCACGGCAGGGCCTCAATTTGAATGTTAAGACTGTGAAACTGTGAAACTGTGAAACTGTATACATCCTCAACAGTTTTGCAACCAGCTCCAGACAACTCAGTTCAACCCTGGCATTTTTTTCTGTGCATGGCAAACTGCTTTGCTTTTTTGCTGTGGTGCACCAGCTATGTTCTCTATGTTATCTGTGTCCAAAGCATAATCCGAATCTATCAGCACACACACGCACGCACGCACACGCACACGCACACGCACACGCACACGCACACACACACACAGAGTCACTCACTCCTCCAGGCCAGACTGGCCTTCATTCCTCGTTCCCGGTGGCATGGCGGCTATCTGGGAGACGTTATCAATTTCATCTGGGCTCCAATATGAACTCACGGATGCATAACATACCAGATTTGGTTATTTCCCCTTCCCTCAGCCCTGTGTGTGAGTGTGTGTGTGTGTGTGTGTGTGTGTGTGTGTGTGTGTGTGTGTGTGTGTGTGTGTGTGTGTGTGTGTGTGTGTGTGTGTGTGTGTGTGTGTGTGTGTGTATGTGTGTGTGTGTGTGAGAGAGAGAGAGAGAGAGAGAGAGAGAGAGAGAGAGAGAGAGAGAGAGAGAGAAAGTGTGCTTGTGCGTGTGCGTGTGTGTGTGTGTGTGTGTGTGTGTGTGTGTGTGTGTGTGTGTGTGTGTGTGTGTGTGTGTGTGTGTGTGTGTGTGTGTGTGTGTGTGTGTGTGTGTGTGTGTGTGTGGTGCTGGTAACCCTGAGTCTTTGAGATGTAGCAAACTCACCGCAGACAATTTCATTGGTTCTCAGTCTGTTTACAAAGTCTAAGTTGCCCTGTGTTGCGTGGATGCTGGTTAATGCTCTCTCTACCACTGTGTGAAACCATGCCATGTTCCAGGAAGTTAGTCAGAGGGTATAACGCGAAGGACGCGATTGCAGGTAGCGGGAAGTTTGCACTCAGTTCTGGTTTGAAATGATTGGACAGCTCTCACCCAATCGTCGACAGTTACTCAACAACAACATAGCGCAGGCGTTTAAGGTATTGCCATGAGCATCCTCCCCCTTTCGCCCCCACCAAACTGTCTCTTCGCTTATTGGGTGTTTGCTGTGGAGGGTTGGTCGGCCAAATCCTACTGCTCAACATCGCTCCACAGAAAACAGGGGCCAGACTAGTAGTGGAGCGAATCCTTTGGCGGAAGTATGTAGGATGGCACGCTAGGCCCTCTTAGTGATGGAACATCTCCGGTGTTACTTAGTCAGGCCAAGAGTAATGTAAATATAATTTCTGATATCCCGAAAAATCGGGAACTCCACCCACTTTGTCGGAAACCAGTCAACCAATAGCAAACCTACGGAGGCGGGTTAACCATGCCGTTTGGGAAATGTTGGTTGTTATGCTCTTGGTCAGACCAAGTCTGCAAGAGATTTGAAAGTCGATAATCAGGCTATTCTCACCCTCAATTGAGAATTAGTATAGACATAGTTCAATTTTGCTTTGTGTACCACTAACCTGTTGCGCACAGTATATTTTGGTACTCAACCGTATTGCATACTGTATTTTATAATTCATATCCAAAGATATTTACCTCACACCTCTGTATCAGGATTTCTGTTCCCCAAGTTTTCAACACTACACGTTACATGTTAATAATGAAACTCTTTTCTTTACTACAAGTTTGGGTGTTGAGTATTTTTCAACATTGTTAAACCAAATCTTGCTTAAACAAAAACCTAATTTCCCTGATGTGCCTTTCGATATGTAGGCTACCATTGAATCAACATCATAATATTTACCTGTAATACCCATGTCATAATAACAAAACATTTTGAACACGAGCTGCCATCAAGCTCGGCTCACCTCTCATCTAAACAGTAACAGTATGTCTAACAGCTACAGTTGACACAGGGAGAGGACGCTCTGATCCCATACCTACCTGAACCTGTCATTGCCTGCATGGCCCGTATAGCCTCCTCCACTGCCCCCTCCACCCCAACCACATAACATAGCAGTGGACAACCCAGTGAACCTCCGTCACACTGTGGAAAATATTTATGTTTATTTCTTGGTATCTCTCATTGCCTAGGCCCATATAGCCCCCACCACTGCCCCTCCACCCTCCGTACCTCATAGCTATGGACAACCCAGCGAACCCCAGCGCAAAGCACTATCTCACTGTGGAATACAATGGTATGCAGGTTAACCAAGTGCCTCTGTTCATAGCCTTATTGTCCCCAAAATGGTTATGACCGAGTCTTAATTGGTTAACTTGGCTAGGACTCATCGCATTGTCATAGCAATGTTGTTATCATGTAGTTGAGTTTTTTCAGCAAAGAGTGAATGGCCAAGAGATAGAGAGAGTTAGGTGAACTGTCTACTTATTGGTTAAAAGGGAGGTGTGAGAGGTGCATTTTATGCCAATGAACAAACTCATGTTTATTTATTTCCTGGTACGTATCTCTCCTTGTCTGGATCCATATAGGCCACTAACAGTGCCCCCCCCCCCCCCCCCCCCCCCATTATAACATCATAACAACTCAGTGAACCTCTAAAGCAATGCCCTCACACACTGTACAGACCTATAGTATACAGTATGTACGTACCATAGGTTGGTGACCTTCACACACATTGGCTGAAAAGATGGGTGTAAGCAAACATGTTTTTTGTTCTGTCATCCAATGAACAAACTTATGACTCTCTGGTAAGTTCTTGGTTGAATTTTAGTGTGCCTATTTGGCTATTGCTACTGCAGTGCTACTGCAGGGCTACTCCGCACTAACAACAATATTTAAGTACATACAGTAGCTATGTGGCAATATTTCTATCTCTTGCAGGCTTCTGATGTTCACTGATCATGACAGTTTTTTTTACATCACAGCGAGCAGTCAGAGAGTAAAAAGCAGTTTTTGTAACTTCATAAACTGTGTCAGTCAGATTCAATGGTGTTTATGTGCACATCCTCTCTGCCACGTGAACGGCTCAGATATTCAAGGACTCACAGCTTTATTTTTCCATCTACCATTCGTACACGGCTTTATATGGCTTGAGAGATACCCAGAGTTCCAAGGGAAAGTAAAATAGAGAGAAGGCAAGTCTTCACAGGGTCACTTATCCAAGTGGAGTAAAAGAAGGGAGCTCATCAAAAAAGCGTGGGTGTCCATGAAAAGAAAAACAACTTTTGAGGCACTCCTTACTAAAGGAGTACTAAATGTAGCCAGAGTCTAAAAAAGGCTTTTTAACCTTAGTAAGGAGTGCATCAAAAAAGTTGTTTTTCATCTTTCCACGGGTAAAGTGTCAACTCCAATAGTTCAGCTATTACACCACGTCCCCGTCTGTATTATATCTGCTCTGGACTTAGCTGGTGGATATTTTCAAAGGCGTGCAGGGGTTTGAAAAAAAGACATATGCCACAAGCCTGTGCGGGTGTTCGTGAGTGAGTGTGTGTGTGTGTGTGTGTGTGTGTGTGTGTGTGTGTGTGTGTGTGTGTGTGTGTGTGTGTGTGTGTGTGTGTGTGTGTGTGTGTGTGTGTGTGTGTGTGTGTGTGTGTGTGTGTGTGTGTGTGTGTGTGTGTGTGTGTGTGTGCGCTTGCTTCCATTCTCCTAATGTACTGACCCGCTGGTCATCAGCCTTCTCCCTATACGTGGGCCACACAGCACTCTTAAGTCAACACGGCGATTTTCTGGGGAAACACGTTTCGTTCAGGTAGGTCCTGTTACGCAGCGCTGTATATTTGCGCGTGTGTATTGAAACAGCAAGTGCTCCCAGTATCAGTAATATCTCTGCGGCTAAGCAAACAATTGTATGGATTACCCCATTGCTGCTCGGAGGATTATTGATTAGTTCTGTGTAAGTGTTTTTTGAAAGGGGGGGTGGTGGTGGACGCGGGTGATTGCATAACTGCCCAGGTCGTTCCAAGTGGAACCAGTATAAAGGTGGCGTTTTCTTTTCTTTTCTTTTTTTGGTCTTTTTGACTTTATTTATGATAGGACAGTGAAGGTGGTGACAGGAAGCGAGTAGGGAGAGAGAGACGGGGAATGACTGGCAAAGTACCCGGGCCGGGATTCGAACCTGGGTCAGCCGCATGGCAGATGAGTGCCCTACCGTTTGGCCATGGCAGGGCCAAAGGTGGTGTTTTCTAAGGTATGAAGCTCCTACACACAGCCAGTGTCCAGATTCCTGTTGAATTGCAGTCACAAGTAATCCAGAGAACATGAGAAGATTCTTCTCCAGTTCTCTGAAAAAGGGTGTCCTGTTGAAATGGGC
>NC_085876.1:27698551-27701051 GCF_034702125.1 Engraulis encrasicolus | reverse complement strand
CATACATAAAAGTGCCTCACTCAGATGACCAAACAGTTTTTCAACCTTGTGAACTTGTGTGAAGTCTTTTTGTTTGTAGCGTATAGCTTATTTAGAGAGTGTCACAAACAAAAAGACCTTTATTTTTCTAAGACTTATGTTCTGACGAAGTTCTTATCTGCTCGGAAGAGGCGGCTGTGAAGAACCCTAGTTCTTGGTCCTGTCCATCTTGCACGCTTGACTTTAAATTCCTCAGCGACTGCAGTAAACCACTTTGGACACCGATTTGGTAGTGTTAGAAAATGAAAAGAAAGAAAACCAGATGTACCACCAACAATCGTAGCCGCAAAAAAATAAAATCCCTGGTCCTTGATCTCCATTGCACTTTTGACTCCAAATTCCCAGTGACAGCACGCTAAAGCCCTTTGGACAATGGCATTGCACAGAAACTCAGGATTCAAAAGGGATCTTATGCAACAGGAACTCAAACCTAGTCACAGCACACAGACAGAACGCATAATATTATCCTCTCCACATGGTGCAGAACTGATATAAAGCGAATCCAAAACTTCTCATCTAGTATTTCCAGTCACAGGAGGGAATAGCATGGTGTTACACAGTAAATTCTGCAGTGCTCATTTAACACTTAGAGAGTTGATTTGACATCATTTGGACTTAAATGAACTCTTTAAGTGTTGAATTAACACCGCAACATTTACTGTGTACATCGAGGTAGCCTATTTACAGTAATCTCTTCTGCTGGGTCATCCATTCAAACAGCATTATGATCTCCATGGAGAATATTATTCATACATGTATCTATTTATTTTATTTGTACTTGAGTAGAGCTATATCTCGGTTTATATATTGAATGAATACCAACCCAATCTTCTCCAACCTAACCATGAAAAAGCAATTCGGGAAGTTACACAATATTTACGCAACACGTCGTGTTTCCAGGGTCACTAACAGCTTTGGCCAGACCTGCGACAAAGTAATGAAAGCCCTCATGCTCTCATGCTCTAAATTCATTCCACCCACCCACTTTGTCTGTGTGTGTGTGCGTGTGCGAGTGCATGTGCGCGTGCGTGCGTGTGTGTGTGTATATGTGAGGTCTGAGGATGTGTTCTCACTGTCAAAAACAAATCACAGACCAAATTCCAGCAATCAAAGTATTTCCTTCACACAAGTGGTACCTGTCTAAGAGAAAATGATGGAAAACATATCAAAGGTTCTCCCAAAAAAGCTCCCCAGTGTACACTGCTCCAGCAAAATATTCTAACCTCCAGATGAACCAGGCAATAGCTCTACTTGATGTATTAAAGTATCTTTTAAATTCAAATGCAAAAGTGTTACTGTTGCGGGGGTACCTACTTGTGTAATATGTGATATGGATCCCCCTGGGTCTGAAATAAAGAATTGAATTACTGCTGGAGCAGTTCAAGTTCACAAGTTCAAGTGTGCTTTATTGAAGAAGCAGCCTTTTGAGATGAATTGAAAAATATAGTATACGTATGTTATGGGCAGCCTTGGCCTAGTGGTTAGAGAGTTGGTCTTTCAAGGGGTTGCCGGTTCAAATCCCCCCTGACCTTTCCTTACATCTCCATCCATGGCTGAAGTGCCCTTGAGCAAGGCACCTAACACCATATGAATAAATGAAAGCGTCAGCTAAATGCAATGCAATGCAATGTAATGTTCAACTTCACAACGACACAAAGCTCCTCTTTTCTTTTCACACATGGAGTACTGGATTGTGTTGGTGGTCGTCCACATTCAAATGACCAGGTATGAGGTGCCTGAAAATTGCATGTTTTGCCTTAATAGGCTCCTTGCTGGCAATTTGAGTTCTCTTTGTGCGTGTTGTGATTGCAGTATCCACCCATATAGGCCTACACTACAAGGCCTTTTCAAGGGCTGTTCTCAGGACCAAAATTAGCACCTGCCTCCCACAGTAGGCACTTTAGAGTGGCCTCGCAACAACTGAGTGCTACTGCTGGAAGTGATGTAAGCACTGGTGCTCACAGTAGGCCACATACATAACATGGTAGTGTAACAAAGATTATAATCAGTTTGTGATCAATAGCAATTACCCAATTTCATTATGCAATAGCTTGTATAAAGGGCAAGCAATAGAAAACCCAAGACAAGTCAATTATTGTGTATTAACAATCACTTTTTATATTTCTTTTTTAAGCGTTAGATCTAGCTCCAACCTGCAAAAAGAGAATTCCATTCTGACACATCTATGCATGATGAGAAGATGAAAGACTTTATTAGTGTGCTGTGATGCTGCTGTCAATCTTAATGAACTTCAACTACAACTTTTACTAAAGGTCATACGTATGAATTACATTTCTCAAACAGCATGTTCTAAATGTTCATATTCATGCTGTTGCTAGGGAAGCACATGTTTCTGAGGGACTGGGGCATAATGAGGTCAGCCTAGCTGATTGAATGTAAGTTAAGCAAAATACCACCTAAATGAAAATGGAGGTAGAATATATTTTAAGTCTTACAGCCC
>NC_085876.1:27683551-27693551 GCF_034702125.1 Engraulis encrasicolus | reverse complement strand
TAGTAACAACAAATTTGTAACGCTGTGTTTTTGTTTAAAGAAACTCCCGCACACTGACCATTTCGCTGTTCTTTCTTTAATAAATTTAAGTTTATTAAAGAAAGAAGAAAAGAAAGAGAAAGAAAGCCCATTGGGAAACTCCAACTCCCATTGTCATTATGACACAGCACTCCACAGCACACAAGTGAACACTGCACACAACGAAATTGCATTTATGCCTCACCCGTGCAAAGGGACAGCCCTCAGTGGCGCCCCATGGGGAGCAGTGCGGTGGGACGGTACCATGCTCAGGGTACCTCAGTCATGGAGGAGGATGGGGGAGAGCACTGGTTGATTACTCCCCTCACCAACCTGGCGGGTCGGGAGTCGAACCGGCAACCTCTGGGATGCAAGTCTGACGCCCTAACCGCTCACCCATGACCGCCCTAAAGAACAGCAAAATGGTCCCGGTGCGGGAGTTTCTTTAAACTTTTGCTGAGTGACCCATGGTGCCATCTCCGACGCACCTGCCAGCTGAGGTGTGCGAAAAAAAGCTGAAGTTTAACGCTGTGTTTTTAACAGGTCCAAAAAGTCCGAAAAAAAAAAACAAAATGTTAAAAATAGACTGCTGTATATGTGCTTGAGGAGAGAGAGAGAGAGAGAGAGAGAGAGAGAGAGAGAGAGAGAGAGAGAGAGAGAGAGAAAGAAAGAGAGAGAGAGTAAAGACAGAGAGAGAGAGAGAGAGAGAGAGAAGAGAAAGAGAGAGAGAAAGAAAGAAAGAAAGAGAGAGAGAGAGAGAGAGAGAGTAACAGAGACAGAGACAGACAGAGAGAGAGAGACAGAGACAGAGACAATTTTGTTTCATGGTGAAAACATTGTCTGAAGTGGACTGTCTGGAGTGTCTCTAGACCAGGGGTGTCAAACTCAAATTGACCGAGGGCCAAAATCAAAATATGGAATGAAGTCGAGGGCCGAATTCAAGATTTATTTATTTAATGGACTAAAATCCATGCACTTACTCATAGTTCAATTTCACACACACTGGCACATATTGTATTGTATAGGAGTGTGAGCTGTGTCATTGGCCTGGGCCCGCTCATACTTCTGAGAAACACCAAATTTCACGTTTAAGTCTTGGTAAACTGTACATTAATGATGTATGAGGGTCAACTGTAATACACATTTGAACACGCGGGCCAAATAAAGTGACTCCGCGGGCCAGATTTGGCCCCCGGGCCTGAGTTTGACACCCCTTCTCTAGACTGTCTCTGGACTGTCTAGAGTGTGTCATATTTGAGAGTGCACATTGCTATATCATTACTCAGAGCCTCTAGTTTACAGAGCAAGTGTCTCTTAAAGGCCAAAACAAACACTGGAAAAAGCAGCGCACATGCAGGTGTACGGTATGGCTCTCCTTTGTCTGTGTACTATATTTTCACACACACGCACACAAGTTAAGAATAGTGTAGTGGACTTCAGAGCCTCTCAATGATCTGCTCAATGCAATGACTCTTTATTAAAAAATGCATAAAAGTGTTTGGCCATTTCAGTAATGTTTTACCAAAAGCTGTGTGTGAGTAATAATGTAGAAATGTGTATTTGTACTTCTAGTCAATTGTTATTATTATTTCTGCATTATTACTCACACACACACACACACACAACTTTCAAGGAGGCTAACAAGTTCAGTGCGTAAACAAGGGCAAGAAATATGGCCACTGTAAGTGAATATTTGTAACCTGATTATCATGACTTACAAATCTCGGTCTGACCAAGAGCATAACAACATTCTCAAACGGCATGGTTGACCCAACTCTCATGATTTGCTACTGGTCGAGGGCCGAACAGGCTGAGCCAAAGTTCAAACCAAACATTTTCTTAGTCCCAATCGAGCGTCTCTGCTCAAACCTTGTCACTTCCTTGAACACGCCTGTAGCCAGGACGGTTGGTGATGCTGAAAGTTGATTGCTTCCCGACAAAGTGGGTGGAGTTTCCTGCTGTGGAGGGAACCTGAAAGTACCTGAACAAAGTTTTCCTGAGTGTGTGTAGCAGAGCCGAAGGTGTTGCGTCACTGCGAGGGCGGAGCCTGGGTAGGATGTTTGGCAAGCAGCCAAATGCAGTCACCCCTTTGAAAATGATTCCAATGTCCTCAGGACTGTCAGTAGCTTCTGAACCTTCATGGCGGATCACGTAGATGGCATGGATGCTTTCTGCCATAGCCGATTCCCTGTCAGCATGTTGTGCCTGAAACAAAGTAATTCGACAGATACACATGTAAATATTTAACTGATGTCCATGACATATTTTACCTTCTTAACCATCCATTTCAAACATGCTACCACTTTACCAAATACACCAGGTGAAAAGTTAGACGATTTAACATAAGTTATTCTGACTTAATGTTTATACATCTCGATTGTCAACAAATCAGCAAAATTGTAGGCATCAAGATTCAAATTAACATTCTCTTTGTACATAATACCTGGGTCATGGGTATCATTATTCTGGAGGCATCGACCAACCATTCCCCCTTTCCTGATGGAACGCCTCCGTCAGATTTGGAGAATATGGAGAAGAACTTGACTGTTGACTTTTATTCTTCAGAACTCTGCACACACCTATAAAATCATAAAACACAAATACAACATGTACAGTATGTAGCTTATTTGTCTATTTTCAGGACACAATTTTTTTTACATATGAAAGTCCAAACAAAAGAGTGATAATCTCTTACACCCCTTTAAGTAGTAGAAACGATCTGAAACTAAATGAGGGGCAGATGGTAACAGCCTGGCAAATGCCCATATGAAGGTTAAACTATTGGAAGATCCAACCCAGTAAAACACGCCCGGTTCTCAACAGACCTCTGTGTGTGTGTGTGTGTGTGGCTCTAGCCCCCTGGTGGAGCTCCAGCACACAGAGGTCTGGGACACTGTAGCAAGATTCCATTTCTCCAGTCAAAAAAAATAATCGGAGCTGTTATTGCTTCAATATCAATGGGAGCTCGCATTGAGGAGTCGCAGGACGAATTATAGACCACATTGATGCTTAAGAGAATTTGTTGCCAACATTACATACCAATATAGTGAAAGCGAAGAAGTGAAAGCCCATTGGGAAACTCCAACTCCCATTGTCATTGTGGCACAGCACTCCACAGCACACAAGTGAACACTGCACACAACGAAATTCCATTTATGCCTCACCCGTGCAAGGGGGCAGCCCTCAGTGGCGCCCCATGGGGAGCAGTGCGGTGGGACGGTACCATGCTCAGGGTACCTCAGTCATGGAGGAGGATGGGGGAGAGCACTGGTTGATTACTCCCCCCACCAACCTGGCGGGTCGGGAGTCGAACCGGCAACCTCTGGGATGCAAGTCTGACGCCCTAACCGCTCACCCATGACTGCCTGTATATAAAGAGTAATCTATTGGAAGATGCAGCCCAGGAAAACATTTCATACCTTGAAATCTTCCAGGAGAGATTTCACCCGAGCGAGAGATGTCACCCGAGCTCTGATGCTGTCTCGTATGACCCAAGTCACTGCCAGTGAGCAAGAGCCATCTCTGTTTGAAAATAACAACACCAGAACAAGGACACAATTGACACCTGGATACAACTTCTGGAAATTGTCTTGGTGATTAACTCTACACAAATAGATATGCAAAGCATTATATCTCTTTAAAAAAACATGGGTAGTCTGTGAATGCAAGAGAAGCACACTGCCTGTGACTTTGAGTGACTTGAGTACCCCCTAAGCATTTTTGTCATACTATGAGTACCACCTCACTCATGTTCCATATCTTCCTCTATCCCAATATGATCATGACCATACATTTGTTTTTATTCATAAAATAAAACATACTCCTAGTGGTACACGTAGGCCTACCCCTGGTTGGGAAACACTGCATTACATTCATCTCACCTAACATTGAAGCATAGTAAAACGTACCCTGAAATCCTCCAGATTGCATCTTTTGCCAGCATCAACAGGCTACTGCATCACGTGGTACATTTCTGTAATAAACAATATCAGTAATTGATTATATGTATCAAATGTTACACACAGTTTTTACAGTTACATTTTGTTTCACTATGGTAATCAATGTTTTAAAATTAGTCATTTTGAATTAACAGGCCACTGCCTTATTTAGGTTTCTTGGTTAAGTGAGCATACAAAAGTAGCTTAAACTTGGCGTCTAATTCATTGCAGCTTACAGTTTACGCAGGTGTGCAACGTTCAAAAAAGCACAGCAGTTTATTAGCCAGGCGGATTGACTACACGCCACGTCTGTATTCAGAACCCGCTTAGAACTGTTTTTGGTCTGACTGTGGATTGGGTTAACATGGCTCTCATTGAAGCTGACGAACTTTATGACGGCTCGCCTCATAGTGCGTTTCAAAGCGCACTCCACTGATTTCCCTAAATGCGCCTCAAAGCTCTCACTGTCCACAAAGCAACGCATAAAGGCTTGCTCATAAACTCAAACACATCGGAGCACGCGCATAATGATATAGTAGGACGCAATGTAGACCAGTTGTAATTAGGATTTTCTTTTCCTTGGGCCAGATTCACACAAGAGCGTGGCAGAACGGCAGCGAGACGTATTTCCCAGATAGCAAAGTCCTCCGGCATCTTTCTGGGTCTTTCTGGCATTTCTCTGGTGAATGTACGATTTCGGTTGATTTCGGCAAATCAATGGCAAAGTAGGAATGATGCCAGAGATATTCTGGCTTTTCACTGGAATGCCACCCAAACAGAGCTCTTCAGCGTTGACGTCAACTTGTATGCGGCATTTGGACTACCGGTTCCATGGCGATTTTTTACATTGCAAAACGCCATAGAGATTCAGGTTTGGCAAAAATATAAGTTGCACGGCAACAACGAACATTAGCGTGTCCCCGCATCCCTTTCTCATTAGTGGAACGGATTGTATCATCATGTTGGTGTATTCACATGTTAAATCATGACGATTATAATTCAATATTGCTAACCCCTTTCTGATCATTAAAACTTCCGAACTACATACTTTCCTTTGGTTGCCATGGGTACAACCTTCCGCACGTACATGCCGTTAGATACTGGCGCCGCTTCTGTAGTCGCCAAAAGCTTCCGGGTTTAGCATATGGACGCAACATCGTATTTATGTCGAAGTTTGACACAAAATGATCAACCATGTCATACCTACAGCCTATTTTTAACACCCTCGACAGTTTGCGGGGGTTCGCTAAGCGCGTGCTTGCACTCGGAGCTTATTTGAAATTTACCCCTATTCATTCCCAATGGAGGCCGGAAGCCGATAGGAACCAGGACGTCCTTAAATGCTAACATGAAAGACTACAATCTACTACATGCTTCCGCTTCCGCTGAAGAACTCTATAACGAAATCGGTTGTGCAGGAGGGCGGAGCTACAGTTACTTTATGGTTCTTTCCCGGCAAGTTGGAATATTACCAGAAAACATTTTGTTCAGGTGGGGGGGCTTTTTTTGAAACCTAGGGCCAAGCAAAGATGACAGCGGCCCTGCCCTACGGAGACGGTTGACACGCATGCTCATTTACGTGAGACCGACTTCATCCTGGGAATCTTTTCGGCGGGACCTTAGTAGTCTAGTAATAAACCTGGACTTGATGTACTATCTACTGAACTAGGATATTGTGCTGTGTATTTTGCATTAAGGTAAGTAAAACGATTGTTATAGCCTACTTGTGCCTAATTATACTGCTCACTTAATAGCTGTTGCTCTTTGTTGTATTTACCTGTGCTAAGCTGAGGCAACATTTCTTGAGGTAAATTTCCCCTTGGCTTGGAGATAGCTAACATCTAGCCTACGGTATTTCAGATGTTTGTTTATGACTAAGTAAGACTAAGTATTGGGTCTCTGTCAATGTTCAGTACGTACTAATTCACGTTATGTCATGTCATGGCTTTAACTTGTTTGGAGGACACGCTATAACGACCCTAGCTAGCATAATGGCAGCTATCCTTTTCGGACATTCGGCAAACGTCAGTGTTTAGAGCTAATACTAGATGACTGGTATGCAAAGACTATATTCTTAATTTAATTCGTTGGTGTGCTGTCATGGCCTTTGGTTTTTGTTTTCGTTTGCGATTGTAAATTTACACGCCTGAGACAGCCCGTTTTAGATTCAGCTGCCTGCTGAGGTTTGGATTCAGAAATTAGTTTTGTAAAATCTCTGATGGGCTGGCTTGGACGTTAGCGTAATGTGGTGTTTAACGTGAGCCTGTTCAAAATCCATCTTGAGCGGAATTCACCGGTGATGGGCTTCAAATTCCACCTGCAGCAATGGCAGGTCACGGCTTATTGCTTACCCTGAGCTCTAGTTCTAGTGTAGTGCTACAGTATTCTCGAGTCCACATCGCTTTACCGATGCAATAAAGCTACCAGTTTCTGATGAAATCAGAGGGCAGTTTGTGACATACTTGAAATAATATATCTTTGAGGACACAAAGTAGCTGCCCTTTTTATTAGACACATGCACGAGGTAATGTGATTTACAGAAATATCAGATTTGCAATAAAATAGTCCATGACATTGTACTCTTGTCACAGGAGGATCCATCTCACTAACACGGGTGAGGGACAGGGACCAAAGAGGACAACATGAGGACAGACTGCGATCCTCAAGCAGTAAGTTGATTTACATAAGAAAAGTATACACTATAAAGGTGTATATTGTATGTATAAAAAGGGCTTAAAATTATGGTCAGACTTCGCTCCAGCTAGTGATAAAGTCTTAAAGGGTTTAATTAAAGGCTTTCTAACTTCACCATCATCAGTGTGCCTTGGAATCTTTGGCAGGCCTTATCAGCAGCCACAACTGGAGCTAAGTCTGACCATAATTTTAAGCAACTATATTTCCTTGAGCCAAAGTGCACCTGCTTATGAGAAAAGACCAACTTACTAGCCACTTTGACTCATTATTAAGTGTGTGTTTGGCTAGTAAGATTCTTGCCATTTTGGCTGGTGGTGGAAAAAGTTAATTAACAGCCCTGTGTACAACTGTAGGAACAGACTGGACAGTGAAAGTGAATCCCGCCTGGACTTAACAGACCCCTATACCTAGAATGACCCAAAAATTTGACTATTGATCTTGTCACAGGTCAGTCCATGAGCCCACGTCTTCAGGCCAGGGACCCGAGAGGAATTTCCAGTGACATGGATCAACAGAGATCCTCAAACAGTAAGTTGATCTTCTACATCAAATAAAGGAAATCATGTGAATTATCTTTAAGTAAAAAACAAGCATTTGATTACCACTCTCGTATAAGGTCAGTCCATAAAAATCAAATGTGTGTGTGTGCGCGTGCCCGCCCGCCTATGTTTCTGAGTGTGCATGTGCTACAAGCAAACTTATGCCAATTTTTTGTTTCGTTTTTCTTGATTATTTAGGTAAATCAGTGAAATAATATAATTAGCATAATACTGAACTTTTTAACCCTGTGTATATGTACAGCAGGACATAAACATTTGACATTTGATCTCACTCTCGTTACAGGTCAGTCCATGTGCCACGTTCCAGCCAGGGACCAAAAGGGGGGCTTTTGTCATGGGGCCAGACAGACATCCTCAAGCAGTAAGTTGATTTACATGGATGCATTCTGAAGTTGAATTGAAGTAGTTATATTGTTATGCGCTGGCTACTATTCAATGTGTCAAAGTGAAATTTATTAATTGTTGTCCCATGCAAAAATGAACTGTATTTACAAATCTCAATGGCAATGTATCGTTCCAGGGATTAGAGTTCAAGAATGTTGTTGCAGGTGAAATTATCATTGAAATTTGCTGATTCAATGCTATTTTTGTATCTTTACTTTTTAGAGAAATAGAGAGATGCATCCAGGCCACCCACTAGGAGGTGGAACATCTTACGAAGAGGTGGCTGTACCTGGCGGCAGACTGAGATGGGGTGAGGAAGAGGAGAAGCACAGACCAAGAACGGAATGTCAGACATTTGCCCTTTTTATGCCCAGCACGCACACACACACACACACACACACACACACACCGGCATATAAACATGCACATAGACACAGGCGCACGTGCACACACATACACGCACTCTCAAACAAGATGGGAGTCTCTGGTGATGTTGGCAAATAATCTGAATCGGTACACACTGCAATGATTCCACCATCATGCCCCACCTACGCAAGTCCTGTCCTTCAGCATTGACTTACTCCCCAGGTGTGGTGTGCCTTCATCCGAACCACAATGGCATCCCAAGCAGCAACAAACACCTGCACACATGCATGCTACAGTACACACACAAACACACTGGACTGTGAACTTGGTCAGACACACACACACACACACGCTCTAAGTAGCCAAGATCGAAAAGGCTGCATCGGTGGCTTGACTTCATCCATTTTTTGGAGGAACACCTTTGTCAATTTTGAGGAACTTTGTTGTGGGAAGATATTTTTAAATTTGATAGTCAGTCTTGTATACCCATTCTCTTCACTATGATGTATTTTGTACTTGAATATGGATGATTTATGCCACAGTGCTGAATTAACACATCTTGACAAAGATGTCACCTCAAAAAGTATGTTTGGTACCTGTGGGTCAAATGTCTCAGGAGCTCCCTGACTGCAGAACGTCTCAGGAAATTACTCAACTTTTTATATTGTATACAGGGTGCGATTTGTCAGAAAACCAGAAGGGGGATGTGTTTCAGGTGTCAAGCAATATCAATGGAGTTACATTAAACTATGATTAAAATCATGTGGAAAAAGTGACTGTATGTATTTTACATGTTTGTCTATATGATTAACACATGAAGAGTTCAGATGCAAAACCCCCCAAGTGCCTTTTCAGAAAATAATATGAATTCATTTTTATTTAATACAAAGCTATCAAAATTGCATATTTTTTTTAATTTTATTTATATAATGTAACTATTTATATGTATTATCAAGTACATGAATGTTAACCAAACCAACAACAGGGTTTTCTAAAAATATAGAAGTGTAGGTCTTCTGAAATGGAGTTAGGGGGTTTTGCATCTGAACTCTTCACATGTTCATAGAAGAAAATACAATGTACGACCTCAAGGTCTTGTGCGTTTTTCTCACCGATATCTAAGGTTTATGAGTTACAAAATGTTTATTATTTTGTTTGTTTTCTGAAAGTTTTTTTTTTAAAACTCAGAGGGATATGTTAAGAAAGATGTTAATCATTTGGTTTGTTTTTTTTGGAAAATTCCATTTAAAACATAGGCTGTGAGTTAAAAAAAAAAAAAAAAAAGGTATTTTGATAATTTTGTTTTCTTTTCTGAAAATTCTACTTTAAAATGCCATACATTTTCAATTTCCAAAATCTATTGAATGAATGAATGTTGTTGTAGCCTACTAAAGATAATAAATGGCCAATTTGCATGATTTTTTTTGTGGGTTTTATTCTTTATTGTTGTTATTATTATTATTATTGGGGAGGTTAAATATATTCCGGCATATTTATGGGTTTTAATCGGCAGGGTTCTGGCAATCTTGTGGTAGGCTCATGGGCCATTTCTGGGTCTTCTGGCAAACATCTGGTAAGGTGCCGGCACTCTGTCGAACGTTCTTGGCATTCTACTGGCTGCTTTCTGGCATGATTCCGGCAAAATCTTGTGGGCCGTTTTAGGCCCGGGAGTAACCCCGACATATTGTGGCATATTGCTAGTATGAAGAAAGGTTTCTGGGCCATAAAAAGCCCAGAACATTTTTGCTATCTGGGTTCTGCCTGGTCTCGGCCAGAGTCTATGGCTCTACCTCTAGCTAGAGGGGATTTTGAACAGGACTGGTCGCGCACACCAAATGCTGTCGTTGTGAAAGGCTGACACCGGCGGTCGAAATTAAACAGAAAGACCCCAGTCTTCTCGCTTTCGTCCAGCCACACTCTAGTGTGAATCTCTCCTTAAAATCACAATTTGTTACGCTTTGCCTAGTAAACAAATGCCCTGCCGAGATGATATGACATAAATTCACCGGAGGAATGGCACACCAAGCTTTTTGCTTCAGA